>NC_053024.1:99021125-99049016 GCF_003073215.2 Triticum urartu
GGATACGGCGCAGAGGCGTTCTGCCCTGCGACATTCATGACTCACCTCGAGTGCGCATGTACGAAGAAAGAGAAGCCGAGCCTCGATCGGCAGGACAGTTTGGACGCCTTGGAGGAGGAGTGTGATGTGGCAAAAGCCCGTTCCGCATTCTATCAACAGCAGGCTCGAAGATACCAAAGCAGAGAAGTACGGCCAAAACTTACAATGTTGGCGAGTTAGTTCTACGCCTGCCGGATAAGAAAAAGGACAAACTCAAGCCCAAATGGGAAGGTCCCTTCATCATGACCAAGGTCCTGACTGGGTGGAGGCGTTACCGTCTGCGGATGGCATCCGGATAATCGACTCGAGCCGAAACCCATGGAACGCAAGCCCGACTTCGAAGATTCTACGCCTAACGCCGGACTCTGTGTTCGTCTCCTTCCTCTGTCCATTTTTTATACACTATATCGTCTTATATTTTTCTCCCTTCTCCCTTTCTTTTCTCTCACAGCCTTTAGGGGCCCATTCGTGCCTTGTTTGCACGCAATGACGCGCTATCCGCGCTCATTATACCTCGGGGGCTTCTTTAAAGAAGCTTATTCATTACGGGCTTATGCCCAACACATGTGTTATCCTTCCGCATGTACCCTTTATTCACCATTATATGCATCGATATGACTTAAGTTTTTGGCCAAGCTGGGTTGCCTGGGCTCTTGTATTTATGCCCTACATTCCTGTTAATTCGGCTAGGGCATAAGGGGAGCCCCTCTGCGATTGTTACTGTCGGGTCAGCCGGATGTGTACCTCAGACTGGGTGAAGCCGAAAGCTAGCGTTCTTAAGGGAATATTCGGTCAGTGAACTAAAGATGATTTTTCACTTATTTACTTATGCGCCCCCAGATGTTTTTTCTGCGTCTCTTCTCGCAGTCCGGACATGCACTTTAGGGCATGCCTCCCAGGGAAAGGAACCCCTAACGGAACTATTCTCCCTGGAAGATGTTTCTTACTAACCATGTAATATAACATAACTAGTTGGGCACTTGTCTGTTCAAGCACTAATGACCCCTACGCCTGGTCTCCATGCATGCCCCGGTTCTTACATAACCGAGAGGGTATTCAGATACACTCCGGACCGTCGGGTCCCGAGGTTGAAGCGAAAAGGTCCGCCACGACAAACGATCTACAATCCGGCTAGAAGGCATTATACATGTCACTTTAAATTACATAGTCAATTTGACTGGTTGAATTCCTCTTCAATACCATCCAATAGGCTGTCTAGTCTACAGTCCTGTTGGGAATACTTTGCGGCCAATTCTACTTGGCCATACACTAAGCTCACAGGGATCTCCTTCCCATCGGGCCCCACAGGTCCGACCTCGGCCATGTGGTTTGGGTCAGCCTTCGTGTACCGCGTCTTCACCATGGCCCAGGCTTCCCTGGCCCTTGACGGCAGGCCGATATCTTCCATAATCGGAAGCGCCGCCGCGCTCCCTTCAGCTTCTCTGCAAGCTCTCCAAGGCCTTCGGGCATGGAGACGGATGGCCACAAGGCCTGGGCGACGCCTTGCATCACCTGCCGAACTCGTTCGTGCAGTTGTGAGAGCTCGGGAAGAAGGTCACCCATAGAACCGGGCATTTCCTCTGCAGGACGACCTGTTAGCATACCTACAGACATAACTCTGTCAGCCAACTTCCTCGCCGAACTCTTTTTCAAAGTTCGTTCAAGCACTTACTAAATATGCCGCGTCGAAGCCGCCGATTCTCCTTAACGAGTCCGACAGTTGGGCACGAACATCTTTTAGTTCCACGCCCAGCTTGGTGTTGGCATCTAGGAGATCATTCTTCTCCTGCCTCACCCTCGTAAGCACGCTCTCACCGGCCTTCAGCTGGCGTAGGAGCTGTTGCTTATCCGGATTTACTCCAGCGTCATCTGCAATTTTATCGTCAGATCTGCATATACGCCGCATCCTATATGACACTTATCATTCGAAGGATATATTACCAGAGGGGGTCTCTTTGGGCTCCCCCGCCGCGGCCAGTGCGGCCTGAAGTTGGGCTCTGCACTCTTCCAGCTCCTGGGACAGTTGAGTATTCTTTTCGGTAAGAACCTGCATAACAAATGATCCTTAAATCAGTTATTCTAACTGTTTCAAGTCTCAGGGGCTACTGATATATATAATCACCAAATTTTCTCACCCGTATGTCTTTTACATACTGCTCCGTGGCTCTGGCTAGACCATTTTGAGCGGCACGGAGGTACGCATCTCCCGAGTTGAAGGCATCCAATGCCTCTTGGGAGAAACAAGCGTCACGAAGAACAGTCCGGCGACGCCTGTGGTTCATGGCACTTTCCACCTCGGAATTGGTGGCGGACAGTCTATCCGCATCCTCTGTCGGAGGAGCGCCCGGCGCACGCCTCGTATTCGTTCCCGCCTCCGAATCCGGCCTTGGAGCCTGGCTGGTGGAGGCGCGATTAGTAGCCTCTCCGGATTATAGTCCGGCGAGCGCTCTTTTTCCTAAAAAGAAGGCATGGGCGTTAGTATGCCTCTGAGAATAATGTCTTGGAATAAAGATGGCGCGCCGTACCGCTGCGCCGGTGTCTCAATCCGGACTGCGTGTCTTTTCAGCCTGCCTGGCCTCGCGGCCCCTTGTTGGCTAGTCGCCGCAGGCTCGGCCTTCCGCCTCGAGGACCTCCCCTGCAAAACACGGTTGTTATACGGTAATCAAAAACACGCAAGGACGGATCCCTTTTCAAAGTGCTGGGACTTCGGTCTCAGTTACCTGTGAGGCTGGAAGTAGCCCAGGGTAATCGGCCGTAATGGCCACCAAGCATTGTCATTGCTCAATTGGTAAAATACCCCATCGATCAGCTCCACAGATATGTCCGGATCCTCTGGGAGGCCGGGTCAAGGGACCATTCCGGGTCCTCGGGTTGGGGAGGGGGGTTGTTTATCTCCCTTACAGCCTGGCGCAGCTCCTGCGTTGAAATCGCTAGACTGAATACTTAACTATGGGAATATGAAACGGATGGGCGATAAAAAGTTTCCGCTTATCCAGCTCGGAGGATTGTACATAAAAAATCCGCCCTGCGGGTTGACGCGGAGGAATTCCTCCTCTTCTACCTTGTACAAAGTGGATAAGATCTTTATTAGATCAGCAACCGATCCCGGCCCTTTACGGCCGTAGCGGGTGGCGTCATCCTCCCCGTTGAAATCCCACATGGGGTGGCCTCTATACTGAAGCGGCTGCACCCCCCGCATAATACATGTGGCCATGACCTCGATCATGGTCAATCCGGATCGAGCTAACAAACTTATCCGGCTCATCAGGTAAAGAGCGTCCCTGTCATCTTCCTCCAGGGAGCTCCATGGACGCCAGCTCCGGCGCTTCTTCAAAGGAGCGTTGTCGAACTCAGGAAGGCCGATTCGAATAGGATCCGGGAGAGGGACGTCTTCTATATAAAACCATTCTGAAGGCCAGTCTTCGGACGTCTTCTTTGGGGTTCCGGATAGATATCCGGTCCCGGCGATACGCCACACTTCGGCTTCGCCCACCTGATATATTGACCCCTTCTGAGAATTGGGCACAAGGTAGAACAACTTTTTCCACAGCGCGAAATGAGCCTCACAGCCCAAAAACAGCTCGCAAAGGGCTACGAATCCCGCGATATGCAATATGGAGGCAGGCGTAAGGTTGTGCAACTGGAGGCCGTAGAACTCCAGGAGCCCCCGGAGAAACGGATGAATTGGAAATCCGAGCCCTCTTACCAAATGAGGGACAAGGCATACCCGCTCTCCCTTGGAGGGATTGGGAAAGCTCTCCGCTTGCTCTCCGCCATTATAGGTGGCGAGCCCGGCTCGAACCGGGACCATGTATGCTGGGGGGAGAAATCCCTTGGTCTGAAGCATCACCAATTTGTTGTGCAGGACGGAACATCTCTCCCAATCTCCAGGCTTGGGGCTAGGGGAGCGAGAGGAGGAGCTGCGTCGACCGGCCATGATGGAATGGATCTCTGTCGGATGCGCTCCGATGAAGGCTCGCCAAGGGAGGATGGTGTGACTTGGATCTGAATCCTCGTCTTTTTAATAGGCAGCTCATTCACACAGCTAGGGGGTAAATGTAAAAACACCCTGGCTTTTCACATTCGCTCGACACGTGGGAAGTGGCCATTATTAGGCGTAGAAGCCAAGGAGCGCAACATTCACAAGAAGCCGGACACTATTTCAAACAGGTACACGGATTTTTGCAGAGGAACCCGCCTTGCAATGCCGAAGACAATCCGCGCGCCGGACTCATTGTCATTGAAGCCTGGTTCAGGGGCTACTGAGGGAGTCCTGGATTAGGGGGTGTCCGGATAGCCGGACTATAACCTTTGGCCGGACTCTTGGACTATGAAGATACAAGATTGAAGACTTCGTCCCGTGTCCGGATGGGACTTTCCTTGGCGTGGAAGGCAAGCTTGGCAATACGGATATGTAGATCTCCTCCCATTGTAACCGACTCTGTGTAACCCTAGCCCTCTCCGGTGTCTATATAAACCGGAGGGTTTTAGTCCATAGGACGAACAACAATCATACCATAGGCTAGCTTCTAGGGTTTAGCCTCTTTGATCTCGTGGTAGATCTACTCTTGTACTACCCATATCATCAATATTAATCAAGCAGGAGTAGGGTTTTACCTCCATCGAGAGGGCCCGAACCTGGGTAAAACATTGTCTTAGCCATGTGCGGTCCCCCCTCCACAGTTTACCACCTCGGTCATATTGTCATAGTGCTTAGGCGAAGCCCTGTGCGGATCACATCACCAACAACGTCACCACGCCGTCGTGCTGACGGAACTCTCCCTCGTCCCTCTACTGGATCAAGAGCTCGAGGGACGTCATCGTGCTAAACGTGTACTGAACACGGAGGTGCCGTACATTCGGTACTTGGATCGGTTGGATCGTGAATATGTTCGACTACATCAACCGTGTTACATAACGCTTCCTCTTTCGGTCTACGAGGGAACGTGGACACACTCTCCCCTCTCATTGCTATGCATCTGCTAGTTAGATCTTGCGTGATTGTAGGATTTTTTTTTAATTACTACGTTCCCCAACAATAATCAATCATACATATAAGAGATCAAAGAAACTCAAATAACTTTCATGGATAAAAAGAGATAGATCTGATCATAAACTGAAAGTTCATCGGATCCCAACAAACACACCGCAAAAGAATTACATCATATGGATCTCCAAGAGTCCACTGTATTGAGAATCAAACGAGAGAGTGGAAGCCATCTAGCTACTAACTACAGACCCGAAGGTCTACAAAAGACTACTCATGCATCATCGGAGAGGCAGCAATGGAAGTGGTGAACCCCTCTGTGATGGTGTCTAGATTGGATCTGGTGGTTCTGGACTCTGCGGCAGCTGGAATTAATTTTCGTCGACTCCCCTACGGTTTCTGGAATATTGGGGTATTTATAGAGTAAAGAGGTGGTCCGGGGGGGCACCCGAGGTGGGCACAACCCACCAGGGCGTGCCTGGGCTTCCAGGCGCACCCTGGTGGGTTGTGCTCCCCTCGGAGCACCCCCCAGGCGCTTCTCCGGCCCATTTGATATCTTCTAGTCCAAAAAAATCCACAAAAAGTTTCACTGTGTTTGGACTCCGTTTGATACAGATTACCTGCGATGTAAAAAACATGCAAAAACATCAAGTAGCACTTGGCACTATGTCAATAGGTTAGTACCAAAAATGATATAAAATGATTATAAAACATCCAAGAATGATAATATAACAACATGGAACAATCAAAAATTATAGATACGTTGGAGATGTATGAGCATCCCCAAGCTTAATTCCTGCTCGTCCTCAAGTAGTTAAATGATAAAAATAGAATTTTTGTTGTGGAATGATGCCTAACATGTCATATCATTTTGTTTTCTTTATAGCATGGACATTTGGACTTTTATATTGTTCAAAGCAATAGTCTAGTTTTGACATGATAATATAGATACTCAAGCATACCAACAAGCAACCATGTCTTTCAAAATATCAACGCTAAAATAAGCTATCCCTAGCCCATCATGCTCAATCATTGATCCATTCATGAAACACACTCGCATTCTAACTACACCCAATGCTCAAGTATGATCATAGTGCCCCCTAGTTGGTGATTTATAAGAGAAGATGGAGACTCAAATTAAAAATAAAAATTGCATAAAGTAAAAGAAAGGCCCTTCGTAGAGGGAAGTAGGGATTTGTAGAGGTGCTAGAGTAAGGCAATGATCTTCATGAAAGATAATTTGCTTGCCTTCATCATGAGAATAACACATCTAGCATGGAAAATATTAGCCACCCCTCACCGCCTCGCGAGCGGTACGAGCACACAAAAGAGAAATTTATTTTGAATATTAGATATGGCACATAAAAATTTTCTTAGAACGGCAAAATAATACCACATATAGGTAGGTATAGTGGACTCATGTGGCAAAACTAGTTTAAAGGATTTTGGATGCACAAGTAGAGATCATACTTAGTGCAAAATGAAGGCAAGCAAAAGATTGAGAAGCGACCAACCAAGAAATGGATAATCTCATAAGAGAGCATTAAGAATAATTAACACTGAATAATGCACCACAAGTAGGATGTAATTTCATTGCATGACTATTGACTTTCAAGCTTGCATAGGGAATCACATACCTTAACACCAATATTCCTACTAAAGCATAATTACTCATCAACATGACTCACATATCACATCATCATATCTCAAAACTATTACTAAGAATCAAGTTTATTTTGTCCAATGATCTTCATGAAAGTTTTATTTTATCCTTCTTGTATATCTATCACTTTGGCACTAATTTCCATGTGTTGCTTTTGATAAGCTCAAACAAATATAAGTGAAGATCATGAGCATAGTTTTTCTAGGAGAACTTTGTTTTTGTCACTCTAGCTTTTGCCCACTTTGCTTATGCCACTCTAGAATTAGCATTTCATTTTTGCCACTCTTAGCTTTTGACAATATATCACTTTTGCCATTTTGTGGCAAAAGCAAAAAATTTAGAGTGGCAATTGTGATACATGTCAAAAGCTAAGAGTGGCAAAAGTGAAAATAAAAAATTTCGTTTTTGCCATGGAATGGCATTTGTGATGTATTGTCAAAATCTAATAGTGGCAAAAGTGATATGTCAAATTCTAGAGTGGCATAAGCAAAGTGGGCAAAAACTAGAGTAGCAAAAACAAATTTTTCCCAATTTTTATTTCTCTCAAATTAATATAAGTGAAGCAAGAGAGAATTTATTGAAAATGTTAATACTCTCAAATGAATCTAAGTGAATCAAGAGATCATTTCTTCAAAAATACTATAGCACACCATGCTCAAAAATATATAAGTGAAGCACTAGAGCAAATCCATAGCTCATAAAAATTTAAGTGAAGCATAGAGACCAATTCTAACAAGTCATGTTATAATTTTGACTCTCTCAAATAAGTGTGTCCAGAAAGGACTCATGACTTAAATCACAAAGAAAAAAAAAGCAAAGACTCATATCATACAAGACGCTCCAAGAAAAACTCATAGGATGTGACAAATAAAAATATAGCTTCGAGTAAAATACCGATGGTCGTTAGAAGAAAGAGGGGATGCCACTCGTGGAATCCCCAAGCTTAGTTGCTTGATTCTCTTTGGATAATAGCATGGGATGCCAGGGCATCCCCAAGCTTAGGCTCTTCTTACTCCTTATTCCTTCATCCATCGTAAGATAACCCAAAACTTGAAAACTTCAATCACACAAAACTCAACAAAGTCTTCGTGAGAGCCGTTAGTATAAGAAAACAAATCACTACTATAAGTGTTGTTGCAAACCAATTAATATTTTATTATTGAATTATATCTACTATATTCCAACTTTTCTATGGCAAAAACTCATCAAAGAAAACCATAGAATCATCAAAACAAGCACACAACACAAAGAAAACAGAATCTGTCAAAAACAGAACAGTCTGTAGCAATCTGAGTATTTCGAATACTTCTATAACTCAAAAAACTCTGAAAATTAGGAAGAACTGGGAAATTTGTATATTAATCTTCTACAAAAATAATTGGTATTTTATCGCTCTCTGGTTAAAAATGGAAATTATTTTCGTGAGCGCAAAAGTTTCTGTTTTTCAGCAAGATCAAACAACTATCACCCAAGAAGATCCTAAAGGCTTTACTTGGCACAAACACTAACTAAAACATAAAAACACAATCATAACAGTAGCATAATTGTTCTAACACTCAAAAAAAGGAAGCAAAAGGCAAAAATAAATTGTATTCATTGGGTTGCCTCCCAACAAGCGCTATTGTTTCGCGCCCTAGCTAGGCATAAAGCAAGGATCTAAGTTTTGTCAACTTTGTTTCGAGGTCCATAAGATGCCCTCATTATTGATTCATATGGTGGACTAATTCTTGTTCTAGGAAAGTGTTCCATACCCTTCCTCAAAGGAAATTGGAACTTAATATTGCCTTCTTTCATATCAATCACGGCACCGATAGTGCGTAAAAACGGTCTACCAAGAATAATTGGACAAGACGGATTGTAATCAATATCAAGAACAATAAAATCTATGGGGACATAATTTCTATTCTTCCAAGTGCAAATTTAAAGAACATTCTTCAATATCGGTAAGACCAAGCACATCACATAAAGATTTCGGAATTGTAGAAACACTAGCACCCAAGTCACACAAAGCAAAACACTCATAATTTTTAATCTTGACTTTGATAGTAGGTTCCATTCATCATGCAATTTTCTAGGAATTGAAACTTCTAATTCCAATTTTTCTTCAAAAGCTTTCATCATAACATCAACAATATGTTTAGTAAAAGTTTTATTTTGTTCATAAGCATGGGGTGAATTTATCATGGATTGCAAACAAAGAAATACAATCAATCAAAGAGCAACTATCATAATTAAAGTCTTTGTAATCCAAAAGAGTGGGCACATCACTATTTAAAGTTTTGACCTCTTCAAACCCACTTTTATCAATTTTCACCCTCCGAATTATTGGGACGCCTTCTAGCTAAAGTTGACTCTTCTCCAGTCCCTTTATCATCAATCTTAATATTACTAAACAAGGAATCAATAGAAGAAACACCAATCATTTTTATCTTCTAGTGAGATTTGTTTAGCGACCATTTGATTTACTAGCGCGGTTTATGCATCAGATATATTTCCTAGCAAACTTTCAGCAAAAGCATACTTAGATTCGAGATTGCAAACTTCTCTACTAATATCATCAAGTTGTTTTGTTATGGCATCTAGCACAACGGAGTCCTCATTGAGTTCTTTGGTAAAATACTTATTATGCTCAAATTGTGTAGTCATATATCCCTTAGTACTTTTCTCAATTTCAAGCAAAATATTGGTGTAAGGAACATCATAATATTCTCTTTGAGGCATCATGATTACGCAAACAAGAACATACACATAAACAGATCTGGCAAAAAAACGGCGAATGAAAAGGAGGGCGAATAAAACGGCAAATTTTTGTGAAGTGGGGGAGAGGAAAATGAGAGGCAAATGGCAAATAATTTAAATTGCAAGGAGATGAGATTTTTGATTAGGAACCTAGTAGATGGTGATGATCCTCCCCGGCAACGGCGTCAGAAATTCCTTTTGATGTCTGCTAGAACTACATCGGTATTTCCCCAAAGAGGAAGGGATGATGCAGCACAGCATCGGTAGGTATTTCCCTCAGTGATGAAACCAAGGTTATCGAACCAGTAGGAGAACCAAGCAACACTACATAAACAGAACCTGCACACAAATAACAAATACTCGCAACCCGACGTGTAAAAGAGGTTGTCAATCCCTTTTGGGTAACGGCGCCAGAGATTGGCAAATGGACGTGAGAGAGTTGTAAATATTGATAGATCAAAGGCCAAATAAAATAAATTGCAGCAAGGTATTTTGTATTTTTTGGGTTTAATAGATCTGAAAATAAAAGCAAAGGAAAATAGATCGCAAAGGCAAATATATTAAAGAAGAGACCCGGGGGCCGTAGGTTTCACTAGTGGCTTATCTCGAGAAAAATAGCAAATGGTGGGTAAACGAATTATTGTTGGGAAATTGATAGAACTTCAAATAATCATGACGATATCGAGGCAATGATCATTACATAGGCATCACGTACAAGATAAGTAGACCGACTCCTACCTAGATCTACTACTATTACTCCACACGTCGACCACTATCTAGCATGCATCTAGTGTATTAAGTTCATGGAGAAACGGAGTAATGCAATAAGAATGATGACATGATGTAGACAAGATCTATTTATGTACAAATAGACCCCATCTTGTTATCTTTAATGGCAATGATGCATATGTGTTGGTTCCCCTTCTATCACTGGGATCAAGCACCGTAAGATCGAACCCATCAAAAGCACCGCTTCCCATTGCAAGATAAATAGATCAAATTGGACAAACAAAACCCAAATATCAGATAAGAAATACGAGGCCATAATCAATCATGCATATAAGAGATCAAAGAAACTCAAATAACTTTCATGGATAAAAAGAGATAGATCTGATCATAAACTCAAAGTTCATCGGATCCCAACAAACACACCGCAAAAGAATTACACCATGTGGAACTCCAAGAGACCATTGTATTGAGAATCAAACGAGAGAGAGGAAGCCATCTAGATACTAACTACAGACCCGAAGGTCTACAAAAGACTACTCACGCATCATCGGAGAGGCACCAATGGATGTGGTGAACCCCTCCGTGATGGTGTCTAGATTGGATCTCGTGGTCCTGGACTCTGCGGCGACTGGAATTGATTTTCATCGACTCCCCTAGGGTTTCTGGAATATTGGGGTATTTGATACGTCTCCAATGTTGTCGGATCATGGGTTCCGGCAAAACCCTCAAGGTTTGAACACTGGGGTGGGCGTGAAGATCTCCCCCCTACCGATCCACGTCCTAACTCAGCTAAGATCTTACGGGCTGACTCGACGAACTCGCAACACAAAGGACACAAGATTTATACTGGTTCGGGCCACCGTTGTGGTGTAATACCCTACTCCAGTGTGGTGTGGTGGATTGCCTCTTGGGCTAAGGATGAATAGTACAAGGGGAAGAACAGCCTCCTGAGGAGAGGTTTTCTTGTGCTTGGTGAACTTGTGGTTGTCCTGGTCTCTCTTGGCCAGACCGATCGATCGATCCTCCTCCCCGTAGCTACGGTGGTGGCTAGTCCTATTTATAGGGGCCCTGGTCCTCTCCACAAATATTGAGCGGGAAGGGAGCCAACATCGGCCAATTTGAAAAGGGACAGCTAGTACAGCTTATCCTGACAAAAGCAGCCTTCGCCTGCCAAAGGCTCTGGTGGTGACGTCGTCTTCGGCTCCACAGTGACCTCCGTCTTGCCGTCCTTCTGGTCTTGATCTTGTTGCACTGATATGGAAACCTTTGCTTGACGCCTCGGTACTCCGCGCCTGCTCCTGCTTCCTTAGCACCGAAGAAGAAACAAGGACACTGTGCGCGCTGGCGCCCGCCTGGAGCCCGCCTGGCCTTGATCGTCATGGCTCACGTCACTAGAACCTCGTGAGATTCGCCATCCTTGAACTCTCTGCCCCTCGCGAGCCAGCTTGATGAGGCCGCTCCTGAGGAGGTCTTGTGTCGCTCGCCTCGCGAGGCTTGGCCCCTCGCGAGGTTCTTGAGTCCTTGCTGGTGAAGATGGGCCATACGGGCCCGCTCGCAGAGCCACGCCATGGGCCACAGGCAGGCAAGTCTGGGGACCCCCGTTCCCATCACGCTGACAAATGTATCTATAATTTATGAAGTATTCATGCCAAGTTTACAATAGTTTTATATGATTTTGGTATGATTTGATTAGAACTAACCCGGACTGACGCTGTTTTCAGTAGAACTACCGTGGTGTTGTTTTTGTGCAGAAATAAAAGTTCTCGGAATGCGATGAAAATCAACGGAGAATTTTTTCTGGAAAATATAAAAAATACTGGAACAAAAATCTACGGAGGGGAGTCCCGTGGGCCCCATGAGGGTGGGGCGCCCACCCCCCTAGGGCGCGCCCCTGTGCCTCGTGGACTTCCCGTGGGGCCCCTGACTTGTTCTCGACGCCAACCTCTCCTATAAATGCCCAAACCTCCAGAAAATAACCTAGATCGGAAGTTCCGCCGCCGCAAGCCTCTGTAGCCACGAGAAATCAATCTAGGCCCTCTCTGGCACCCTGCCGGAGGGGGCCATCATCACCGGAGGCTATGGAGGAGGATCCCGGAGGGGCCATCATCCATGAAGGCCAAGGACCAGAGGGAGAACCTCTCCCCATCCAGGGGGAGGCCATGGAGGAGGAAGCACAAGGGGGAGAACCTCTCCTCCTCTCTCTCGGTGGCACCGGAGTGCCATCGGGAGGGGAATCATCGCCGCGGTGATCGTCTTCATCAACATCACCATCCTCATCTCTTTTACGCAGGTCCACTCTCCCGCACCCCGCTGTAATCCCTACTTGAACATGGTGCTTTATGCCACATATTATGATCCAATGATGTGTTGCCATCCTATGATGTTTTGAGTAGATATCTTTGTCTTTGGGTTGATTGATGATCTAGATTGGTATGAGTTGTATGTTTTATTTTGGTGATGTCCTATTGTGCCCTCCGTGTCGCGCAAGCGTGAGGGATTCCCGCTGTAGGGTGTTGCAATACGTTCATGATTCGCTTATAGTGGGTTGCTTGAGTGACAGAAGCATAAACCCGAGTAAGGGGGTTGTTGCGTATGGGATAAAGGGGACTTGATGCTTTAATGCTATGGTTGGGTTTTACCTTAATGATCTTTAGTAGTTGCGGATGCTTGCTAGAGTTCCAATCATAAGTGCATATGATCCAAGAAGAGAAAGTATGTTAGCTTATGCCTCTCCCTCATATGAAATTGCAATGACGACCACCGGTCTTGTTAACGATTGCCTAGGATAATTCCGCACACGACCCATCATTATTCCACACTCGCTATTTATAATATTTAGTAATATATTCTAACTTTATGATAACATCACCTACTTTTATATTTTAGCTCTCTGATATCATGCAAAGTTATCCTCTTCATACCCACAACGTAGTTTTATTTCTCGTTTCTAGTTGGAAGCAAACGTTCGGTGTACGTAGAGTCATATCAGTGGCAGATAGGACTTGAGAGAATATTGATCTTACCTTTAGCTCCTTGTGGGTTCGACACTCCATACTTATCACTTCCACCTTTGGGAATTGCTATGATGATTCC
Organism: Triticum urartu; assembly: GCF_003073215.2. Lineage (NCBI taxonomy): Eukaryota > Viridiplantae > Streptophyta > Magnoliopsida > Poales > Poaceae > Triticum > Triticum urartu. The sequence continues at coordinate 99,034,376 of NC_053024.1, forward strand.
CTGCACTTGGGGATTATCAAGCTCTTTTCTGGCGCGTTGCCGGGGAGCAATAGCGTGGGGTTGATATTCTCGTGTATGCTTGTTTGCTTTCTTCACTAAGTAGTTTTTGTTTTCCCTTTTTGTTTCTTAGTTGTGGTGAAACATACAAAAAATAAGAATGAAAATACAAAAAGTTACTTGCCTCATATGCCTAAAAAGTTTTTCAAAAGAGAAGTGATTGGAAGATTATGCATTGAAGAAATGAGGGTCGACCTTGAGCACTTGTGTTCATGCTCATGGAAACAATGTAAAAAATTTCATGGAAGCTTCTCTAAAAATAATTATCCCCTTGTATATATCCATTGTATTATAAAAATAATGTGCCAAGCTTCGGTTTTAGGATGATTAGATTGCTTGTTTACTATGCAGTACAAAAACAGAAACTTTGGCTATAGCGCGTGAATTTACATTTTTTACTGGAAAGTCAAATGGGTCTGAAACTTTTTGCACATTACTTCTGTACAAATTTTAAATTTTCATTTTTTTTAGAATTTTTGGAGTTACAGAAGTTTACTAAACTTCCAGATTACTACAGACTATCCTGTTTTTGACAGATTCTGTTTTCTATGTGTTGATCGCTTATTTTGATGAATCTATGGGTAGTATCGGGGGGTATGAACCATGGTGAAGTTGGAATACAGTATATATAGTTCTAATATGAAATTGGAATGAGTTTGCAACAGTACCTAAAGGTAGTGATTTGCTTTATTATACTAACGGATCTCACAAAGTTTTTGTTAAAGTTTTGTGTGGATGAAGTGTTCGAAGAACGAGGAGTTACCGATGTGAGAAGAATAAAGAGAGGCAAGAGCTCAAGCTTGGGGATGCCCAAGGCACCCCAAGTAAATATTCTAAGGATACTCAAGCATCTAAGCTTGGGGATGCCCCGGTTGGCATCCCATCTTTCTTCTTCAACAATTATCGGTATACCTCGGTTTTTGTTTTGTTCACATGATTTGTGTCCTTTGTGTTTTTTGTTTTCCTTTAAGAACCATGCTAGTATGAGATAGCCCTTCATTGATTTATAGAATGCTTCATGTGCTTCACTTATATCTTTTAAGTATGATCTTATAGAATTGCTCTTTGTGCTTCACTTAAATCTTTTGAGTATGGTTTTATAGAATGCTTCGTGTGCTTCACTTATATATTTTGAGCTTGGATATTGGTTAGTCTATATTAATTGTAGAATTCTCCATGAACTTCACTTATATCTTTTGGAGTATGAATAATACTATAATCTAAAGTGGATTTGGAAGAGTGTCAACTTTAGTTAGTAATGATTCCACTATTTCGGAGGAAGGTTCCCATTGATTATGAGAACAAAGTTGTTATCTATGATGATTATTGTGACGACATGTATGCTATAAAGAATAATGTTAACCATGAAACTTGTCATCATGATTTTAATTTTCAATTGGATTATGCCTCACATGACAGTTACTTTGTTGAGTTTGCTCCCACTATTCCGAATGAGAAGAATTTTGCTTATGTGAAGACTAGTAAAATTATGCTTGTAGATCATGAACAGAATGCTTTATGTGCTGGTTATATTGTTGAACTCATTCATGATGCTACTGAAAATTATTATGAGGGAGGAATACATGCTTGTAGGAGTTGCAATAATATCAAGTTTCCTCTCTATGTGCTTAAAGTTTTGAAGTTATACTTGTTTTGCCTTCCTATGCTAGTTGATTCTTGTTCCCATAAATTGTGTGCTCACAAAATCCCTAGGCATAGGAAGTGGGTTAGGTTTAAATGTGCTAGTCATATTCTTCATGATGCTCTCTTTATGTTTCAATTCTTATCTTTTATGTGAGCATCATTGAAATCATCATGCCTAAGCTAAAAGGCATTAAAGAAAAGCGCTTGTTGGGAGACAACCCAATATTTACCCTTACTGTTTTTGTGTGTTCTCATGATTAAGCTACTGTAGTAATCATGTTATTATAGCTTTTGTTTCAATAAAGTGCCAAGTAAGACCTTTGGGAAGACTTGGGTGAAAGTTAATGTGATCTTGCTGTAAAAAACATAAACTTTGCGCTCACGAGATTAGCTGTTTTTTTTACAGAAGAGAGCGATTGAGTTGATTATTTTTCAGAAGATTAATAGACAAATTCCTCACGTCCACCAATTTATTTCATAATTTTTGGAGTAGCAGAAGTATGGTTTGGTGTTCAGATCATTACAGACTGTTCTGTTTCTGACAGATTCTGTTTTCATTGCATAGTTTGCTTGTTTTCTAGTTTCTATGGCTTATATTTCTCAATATAAATTGTAGAAATGATATGGTACAGTAGGCATTGTGTGAGAACAATTATGAACCTTGTCTTTGACAGTACCAAAGTGAATGGTTTACTCTTTATCATACTAACCTATCTCACGAAGTTCCGTTAAGTTTTGTGTGATTGAAGTTTTCAAGCTTTGGGTGAGATATCGATATGAGGAGAATAAGGAGTGGAAAGACCCTAAGCTTGGGGATGCCCAAGGCACCCAAGGTAATATTCAAGGAAGACTCAAGGCGCCTAAGCTTGGGGATGCCCCGGAAGGCATCCCCTCTTTCGTCTTCAAAACTATCGGTATACCTTACTCGGAGCTATATTTTTATTCGTCACATGATATGTGTTTTGCTTGGAGCATATTTTCAATTTTACTTGCTGTTTGAATAAAATCATTGGATCTGAAATCTTGAATGAAAAAGAATCCTCCCATGGCTAGTTAATTATTTGACTACTCAGTGTTCTTCACTTATATCTTTTTGGAGTAGTTTGTCATTTACTCACGTGCTTCACATATATCCTATGAGTAAATGGTTGAATGAATTGAATATCATAAATCTGAATTTATATACGTTTCATATGCTTACAACATGGGGAGTAATGACTTCACACATAATAAGTATAGGTAGTAAACTTATTGGAAGTTAGCAAACGCAGAATTGGTCACTTGAACAATTCATGAAAGAATATTGAAGGAAGAGAGATTTCACATATAAATATACTATCTTGGACATCTTTTAATTGTGAGCACTCATTAAAATATGACATGCTAAAAAGTTGATGTTGGACAAGGAAGACAACTTAATGGGTTATGTTTTCCTATATTCGAAACGTTATATTGTCTTGGATCATCCAACATGTTGAGCTTGCCTTTCCCCCTCATGCTAGCCAAATTCTTTGCACCAAGTAGAGATACTACTTGTGCTTCCGAATATCCTTAAACCCAGTTTTGCCATGAGAGTCCACCATATCTACCTATGGATTGAGTAAGATCCTTCAAGTAAGTTGTCATTGTTGCAAGCAATAAAAATTTGCTCTCTAAATATGTATGATCTATTAGTGTGGAGAAAATAAGCTTTATACGATCTTGTGATGTGGAAGAAATAAAAGCGACGGACTGCATAATAAAGGTCCATATCACAAGTGGCAATATAAAGTGACGTTCTTTTGCATTAAGATTTCATGCATCCAACCATAAAAACACATGACAACCTCTGCTTCCCTCTGCGAAGGGCCTATCTTTTATTTTTGTCCTTACTTTATACAAGAGTCATGGTGATCTCACCTTTCCTTTTTACACTTTTTCCTTTGGCAAGCACTATGTGTTGGAGCGATTGATATATATATCCACTTGGATGTAGGTTCATAAATTATTATTGTTGACATTACCCTTGAGGTAAAAGGTTGGGAGGCGAAACTATAAGCCCCTATCTTTCTCTGTGTCCGATTAAAACTTTGAACCCATAAATATCACATGAGTGTTAGCAATTGTGAAAGATTAAATGATAGTTGAGTATGTGGAGTTTGCTGAATCAAAGCTCTTACATAGACCCGGATTGGATAAACGCCATGCATGAAGAGCTACACAACTTTGAGAGAAACCAAGTGTGTACATTGGTCGAGAAGCCCGACAACAACCACAACATCATCGGTACCAAATGGGTGTTTCGCAACAAGCAAGACGAAGATGGTCAAGTCGTCCGCACAAAGCTCGGTCTCGTCGCCCAAGGCTACACTCAAGTCGAAGGTATGGACTACGTGAGACATATGCCCCCGTTGCTAGACTTGAGTCCATCCGCATCTTACTTGCCTATGCTAATCACCATGATATCACTTTATACCAAATGGACATTAAAAGTGCTTTTCTAAATGGTGAAATTGAGGAGGAAGTTTATGTTAAACAACCTCCCGGCTTTGTCAATCCTAAGAAACCCGATCATGTTTACAAACTTCACAAAGCTCTTTATGGTCTTAAACAAGCTCCTAGAGCATGGTATAAATGCTTGACCAAGTTCCTTATTGAAAAAGGCTTTGAAATTGGAAAAATAGATTCTACTCTTTTTACTAAAAGGGTTAATGGAGAACTATTTGTGTGCCAAATTTATGTTGATGATATTATATTTGGTTCGACTAACCCTCATTTTAGTGAGAAGTTTGGAAAGCTAATGTCGGAGAAGTTTGAGATGTCTATGATGAGTGAACTCAAATTCTTTCTTGGTTTGCAAATCAAGCAAACTAAGGAAGGTACCTTTGTTTCTCTCAAACAAAGTACACCAAGGACTTATTCAAGAAGTTCAATATGCAAGAATGCAAAGGTATGACTACACCCATGCCTACTAGTGGACATCTTGATTTGACCAAAGATGGTGAACCGGTTGATCAAAAGGTTTATCGCTCTATGATTGGTTCATTGTTATATCTATGTGCCTCTCGTCCCGATATTATGCTAAGTGTGTGCATGTGTGCACGATATCAAGCGGCCCCTAAAGATGTCATCTTAAGGCTGTGAAAAGGATAGTGAGATACTTAATACATACACCAAATTTTGGCATTTGGTATCCTAAGAGGTCTTCTTTTGATCTTGTTGGCTATTCCGACTCGGACTATGCCGGAGACAAGGTTGATAGAAAGTCCACTTCGGGTACTTGTCAATTTCTTGGTAGATCTCTTGTGTCTTGGTCTTCCAAGAAACAAAACTCGGTATCCTTATCCACCGCCGAAGCGGAATACATTGCCGCTGGTTCATGTTGTGCTCAATTACTTTGGATGACCCAAACTCTTAAAGATTATGGGATATATGTGAAACATGTTCCATTGCTTTGTGACAATGAAAGTGCTATCAAGATTGCTCACAATCCCGTGCAACATTCTCGAACTAAGCATATTGAAGTTCGTCATCATTTCATTCGAGATCATGTTGCCAAAGGGGACATTGATCTTAAGCATGTTCGTACCGATAAGCAGTTGGCAGATATATTCACCAAACCGCTTGATGAGAAAGTCTTTTGCCATTTGAGAGGAGAATTGAACATCATTGATGCTTCAAACTTGGAGTAGGAAACTCCATTTGGATACATGCAAGGCATGAGCCTTTGACTAATCCTTGATATTTCTTTCATGATGCTATTTATATGTCTTGGATATTACTTGTACCCTTGCAGCTATCTAACCTTGTAGGTACTTGGATGAATCTAAATCCATGAGATTGCAACTCACTCATATCTTGAGCAATTTCTACATCTCCAAGTACCTACACAATGGTGGTTGAAGACAAGGAAGCACGAAACCCTTCAAAACATATCCTTTGACCAAATTCTACATTAAGTTTTATGATTGATCATCTTTGGATATACAAGTGCTCTTCCTTGCAAAGCTAACCCATGTAGGAAGATGAACTCAAATCCAAAGTGGTGCTCCCAACTCTTGATGAGCTACATCAACCTTGAGCAACCCACACAAGTTCAACTACATGATCAAGATCAACACCACCACCCAAGGTATGTTATTCCATCTTAGAGAAGCTTTACTCCAAGACATGATCAAAGCAAACTCAACAAGATGTGAATACATCAAGATGCTTAAACGAAAAATGGTAACCCCATTTTGAGCTTAAACGCATGAGTATGACTATGATCAAGTGTCCTCACTTGACTCCTAAGTCAATATACTCTAACATAGGGTGACTTTGTCGCCGACCAATTCTAGATGAAGTTCTCTTGTGTTTCTCTGTGCTCTTGCATTTGTCTCGTGCATATTTATTTCCCCTTTCAAAAAAAACTTCACCTAGATTTCCTTTCTGATTATTTGTGTTCTGCATTCCCTGCATCCAATTCATTGCAAATCTTTCAGCAAATTCCTTGCAAATCCTTGTGAGATTTTACCTGCCTAGTGAGCTGAGGTGACAAGTGTTTTCACTATGATGAACTCGGTCACACCGGTTTGTTTCCGTCGGTCCAACCGAATCCTTTCGGAGCCACCAAAGCACACAACTCGGTGCTACCGATTTCACTGCAGGGAAGATAGTGACATTGCTGCTTTGCTGCATTGTTTTTGCTCTAGCTCCACTCAGTGATTCTTGTCCTCTACCAGCATCACATTTGACTTGCTCCTTTGCTTTGTCACTCAAGGACCAACCCATTTGTAACAAAAATTCAGAAGAACCCTTCTTGGAAATTGATGTCAAAGGGGGAGAGAGAGATCATATCAAAGCTTAATCATTTCTATAGGGGGAGAGAATACTCAGGGGAGAGTGTAAGAAACCCCAGATGCTTGGTGTTCAAGAGGAGAGAAGTCACATGTCTTTAAGAGGGGAAAGACACATTCATAGTTGATTGTTTGTTTTAGCTGTGTTTCTTTTCTTTGCTCTGATTTTCTGTTCCCTATCTTCTCCCAGTATCCCATGCTAGATTCAGGAGGAGCAAGACATCTAAGCGAAGCAAATCCTTGAATTCATTGCACATCTTTACCTTTGGGGACATGTCTATATCCAACAGGGTACTCAGTACTCACTCTCTACATGTCATCCCAGTCTTGGTACTCTTGTGGTTTCTTTTGTTCGCTCTGGCTAGTAGGTGTATCTGTGTTATCTAACCTTGTTTACTCAGGTTCATTCCTTCCTAAGCCAACTCAAGACCACAAGGTAAGTATATGCATCACAGCATGTGTATGAGGATTTCTTGCTGATGTACATACTGTTTGCAAGAAGGACTCATGAGCATGAAGGTACATTTCCTATATTCACATCATTTGCTCTGATGCATATAGCCAAGATACATGTAACACATTGCTTACTCTGTCATGCTTATGCATTCACATGCTCCTATATTCCATATTTACATGATTGCATACATGTAGGGGGAGCCTATGCATGTTACATGTCTTTCCAAAGCTTTACTTGTATTCTCTATATCTTTATCTAAAGCTTTGATGTATGTTGTCATCAATTACCAAAAGGGGAGATTGAAAGCACAAGTGCTCCCTGGGTGATTTTGGTAATTAATGTCAACATATCTCTTGTTGGACTAATACTTCTACCTAGTATGTTTCAGATAAGTTCAACAATGGAGTGGCATGGACTAGAGGATGTGGAACCCCTTCAAGATGCTGAGGACAAAGGATTGGCTCAAGCTCAAAGCTCAGGACTCTACATTTTATTTTAGTGATCCAAGATCACATTGAGTCCATAGGAAAGCCAATACTATTAAAAGGGGATGAGGTGTTGCCTAATGTCTTGCTTGCTCAAAGTGCTTAGTGATATGCTCCAAAGCCCTCAACCACTTTCTCATATCCACAATATGTCCCAAACCAAAAGTCAAACTCGGCCCCACCAAAACTTTCTATCAGCCCCACCGAAACTTTCTATCCGGCGCCACCGAGTTCTCTAGACATAGCCACTGCCAGAAACCCTAATCAACTCAGTCTCACCGATGGGATCTCGGTCTCACCGAGATGGGCTTGCAAACTCTTCTGTTGCCTATTGCAATAATTTCGGTCCCACCGAGACATGCAATCGGTCCCACCGAGTTGCTTGGCCAACTCTCTGTTTTGCTTATTACCCAAATCGGTCCCACCGAGTTTGTGTAATCGGTCAAAACCGAGATGAGGCTTTACCCTAACCCTAGCACATCGGTCCCACCGAGTCGATTATATCGGTCCCACCGAAATGCCTAACGGTCACATTTTGAACTAAATCGGTCTGACCGAGTTTCATGATTCGGTCCCACCGAGTTTGGTGATTGTGTGTAACGGTTAGATTTTGTGTGGAGGCTATTTATACCCCTCCACCCACTCTTCATTCGTGAGAGAGCCATCAGAACATGCCTACACTTCCAACATACATTTTCTGAGAGAGAACCACCTACACTTGTGTTGAGGTCAAGATATTCCACTCCAACCACATAAATCTTGATCTCTAGCCTTCCCCAAGTTGCTTTCCACTCAAATCATCTTTCCACCAAATCCAAATCCTGTGAGAGAGAGTTGAGTGTTGGGGAGACTATCATTTGAAGCACAAGAGCAAGGAGTTCATCATCAACACACCATTTGTTACCTCTTGGAGAGTGGTGTCTCCTAGATTGGTTAGGTGTCACTTGGGAGCCTCCGTCAAGATTGTGGAGTTGAACCAAGGAGTTTGTAAGGGCAAGGAGATCGCCTACTTCGTGAAGATCTACCCGAGTGAGGCAAGTCCTTCGTGGGCGACCATGGTGGGATAGACAAGGTTGCTTCTTCGTGGACCCTTCGTGGGTGGAGCCCTCCATGGACTCGCGCAACCGTTACCCTTCGTGGGTTGAAGTCTCCATCAACGTGGATGTACGATAGCACCACCTATCGAACCACGCCAAAAATCTCCGTGTCTCCAATTGCGTTTGCACACTCCAATCCCATCCCTTTACATTCTTGCAACTTGCATGCTTTACTTTCCGCTGCTCATATACTCTTGTCATGCTTGCTTGATATGTATTGTGAATGTTTAAACTTGTGCCAAAACTCTACTTAACCTAAAAATTAAAAACTGCAACTTTTCTTGATTAGAGTCTATTCACCCCCCCCCCCTAGACTTCACTTCTCGATCCTACAACTTGCTAGAATTCACACTTCATAAATTATTTCATTTACCTACTCAAGGACGAGCGGGTATTAAGCTTGGGGGTGCTGATACGTCTCCAACGTATCTATAATTTATGAAGTATTCATGCCAAGTTTACAATAGTTTTATATGATTTTGGTATGATTTGATTAGAACTAACCCGGACTGACGATGTTTTCAGCAGAACTACCGTGGTGTTGTTTTTGTGCAGAAATAAAAGTTCTCGGAATGCGATGAAAATCAACGGAGAATTTTTCTGGAAAATATAAAAAATACTGGAACAAAAATCTACCGGAGGGGAGTCCCGTGGGCCCATGAGGGTGGGGGCGCCCACCCCCTGGGCGCGCCCCTGTGCCTCGTGGACTTCCCATGGGCCCCCTGACTTGTTCTCGACGCCAACCTCTCCTATAAATGCCCAAACCTCCAGAAAATAACCTAGATCGGAAGTTCCGCCGCAAGCCTCTGTAGCCATGAGAAATCAATCTAGGCCCTCTCTGGCACCCTGCCAGGAGGGGGCCATCATCACCGGAGGCTATGGAGGAGGATCCCGGAGGGGCCATCATCACCATGAAGGCCAAGGACCAGAGGGAGAACCTCTCCCCATCCAGGGGGAGGCCATGGAGGAGGAAGCACAAGGGGGAGAACCTCTCTCCTCTCTCTTCGTGGCCGGAGTGCCATCGGGAGGGGAATCATCGCCGCGGTGATCGTCTTCATCAACATCACCATCCTCATCTCTTTTACGCGGTCCACTCTCCCGCACCCCTGTAATCCCTACTTGAACATGGTGCTTTATGCCACATATTATGATCCAATGATGTGTTGCCATCCTATGATGTTTTGAGTAGATATCCTTTGTCTTTGGGTTGATTGATGATCTAGATTGGTATGAGTTGTATGTTTTATTTTGGTTGTCCTATTGTGCCCTCCGTGTCGCGCAAGCGTGAGGGATTCCCACTGTAGGGTGTTGCAATACGTTCATGATTCGCTTATAGTGGGTTGCTTGAGTGACAGAAGCATAAACCCGAGTAAGGGGGTTGTTGCGTATGGGATAAAGGGGACTTGATGCTTTAATGCTATGGTTGGGTTTTACCTTAATGATCTTTAGTAGTTGGATGCTTGCTAGAGTTCCAATCATAAGTGCATATGATCCAAGAAGAGAAAGTATGTTAGCTTATGCCTCTCCCTCATATGAAATTGCAATGATGACCTACCGGTCTTGTTAACATGCCTAGGATAATTCCGCACACCGACCCATCATTATTCCACACTCTATTTATAATATTTAGTAATATATTCTAAATTTATGATAACAGCACCTACTTTTATATTTTAGCTCTCCGATACCATGCAAAGTTATCCTCTTCATACCCACAACGTAGTTTTATTTCTCGTTTCTAGTTGGAAGCAAACGTTCGGTGTACGTAGAGTCATATCAGTGGCAGATAGGACTTGAGAGAATATTGATCTTACCTTTAGCTCCTTGTGGGTTCGACACTCCATACTTATCACTTCCACCTTTGAATTGCTACGATGATTCCCTACACTTGGGGATTATCAATATTTATAGAGTAAAGAGGCGGTCCGAGTGCACCCGAGGTGGGCACAACCCACCAAGGCACGCCTGGGCCTCCAGGTGCGCCCAGGTGGGTTGTGCTCCCCTCGGAGCACCCCCCCCCAGGCGCTTCTCTGGCCCATTGGATGTTTTCTGGTCCAAAAAAATCCACAAAAAGATTTGCTGTGTTTGATACCGATGGGCCAAAAAACATCCAATGGGCTAGAGATACCGATTACATGTGATGTAAAAAACATGCAAAAACAACAACTGGCACTTGGCACTATGTCAATAGGTTAGTGCCAAAAATGATATTAAATAACTATAAAATGATTATAAAACATCCAAGAATGATAATATAACATCATCGAACAATCAAAAATTACAGATACGTTGGAGACGTATCAATGTCCTAATCACCCCCTCTAGTCAATAACTAGCACTGTCACACCCCAATATGCTCCCTATGTTAACTTTGGGCAAGGAATTGATTATGTGCCTAGGGTAGAGTTTCAGCAACTGCAACTGCAGGTCAGAGGGATCTGCATGGACCTCCATGAGACCAACAATAACATTGACCTACTCAGTGGGAACATTCAGTCCCTCCTTTCTTTCTGGCAGCCACACCCTGGCACGGGAGGTCACTCCTCTAGTGGCCCATCTTAGATTCAGTGACCTCACACTAGTTAGAGGGGCAACAATGATGAGGACATGGACTAGAGAGTAGGCCAAGAGCCTGAGCTGGGGGGAGCTCATCCCCTAGTTACCCATGCATGCATATTTTATTTTTCTTCTTTTTCTTTTTATCAAAATTTTTATTTTTCAGTTTGCATAATAAAGTTGTGAGAAAGCTTTGCTCTTGCTTTGTTGGAATTCTCTTTATTTGTGTTTTGTTTCTTCAATCTCACAGATTTGTTCACCACTAGCAAGTTGGAAATGAAGAAAATGAACCCAAGAATTGACCGAGGGAAGAAGTGAAGCCAGCGCGAGAACGTATAACATATGCATAATCCCTTGTCTCGCAATATTATTTGAGAAAGAATTTTCATTTGACTGGTAGCACTTGAATTAGCTCCCCTCATTAGTTGAATATCATTTAGTCATAAATCCCAACTTCAAATTTTGCTAGTGAAACCTTGTTGTGAAACATGATTTTTCTCTAAAAATAATTTCTAAGAAAAACTTAGGATCTCGAATTTTTGAAAATAACGAACATTCAAACATTTCAATTCCACATGCTAAATTTGATTGACTCGATAGCACCGATTGATTGAATTGTTTGGAGGAATTAATATTTGAAGTGATTGAGGTTATGCCAAGATTGTATTCTCGATACTAAAATCATGGAGCTCCAACTCATGGCTGGCTTCATATCCCGTTACTATATGTTGAGATAATTCACGTAACTTGACGCCATCACAAACTTGGAGTTTGAGTGGTAAATGATCAACCTTCTCCAAGGAAGCATGTATGTGGTAAATAAGAGCACTGATCGTTGAGCTCGAAAGAGACAACCGTTCGTGATCTGTAGTGCATAAAATTAAGCGACAGCGGAACCCAATCGCATATAGTAAATTTTGGCATAACCCTGTCACCAAGAGTAGAAATTCCAAAGGAGAATGATTGAGAGAAGTGTTTGAAATCCATGACTATGAGGTATTAGTGGGTGTTAATGAAGTGTTTGAATTCTTTGCTCTCTTCGCTTTCAAAACCTCTGAATGCATTTGTTTTGTGGAGAACTTAAGAAGAATATCTGTCCAAGAAAGAAATATTTTCGCTTGCCTAAACACTTGGTTAACAAAGAAAATTTTGGTTTGAAGAATTATAACTGGTGATAGGAAAATATACATGGTGAGGCAATTAACTTAGGTGCATCTATTCAATTGTGAATGCTTTCTTGAATGAAAATGCAGGATAAGTGAGGATAGATATGATATATTCTCTCGAGCCAGTAAAACTTCTTTCTACTCAATCAAGCTCCTTTTGATTCCCTTGATTTCTCATTTTCTCAAGGAAGAGCAAGTTTGAAGCTTGGCGGAGTTGATGGGTCGAGAATTTGTGATGTTTTTAGAATGATTCTTAGTTGGTTTTCACCGGATCTTTGTCACTTCTTAGACATTTCTAATGCTAATCCCTCGAAAGAGAAGAAAACTTGTTTTCCATTATTTGGCAGGAAATATCATATATGGAAGGAAACCAACGAGGATTACTGCAAATCAAGCCAAATTGATCAAATTCCATGTAGAGAGCCAGGCCAAGCCACCAGGTGTTCCATACGACCGCAAACGCTCGTATGGAGGGCCAGCTGTTGGGGAACGTAGCATGCAATTTCAAAAAAAAATCCTACGATCACGCAAGATCTATCTAGGAGATGTATAGCAATGAGAGGGGGAGAGTGTGTCCACGTACCCTCGTAGACCGAAAGCGGAAGCGTGTAACGCGGTTGATGTAGTCGAACGTCTTCACGATCCAACCAATCAAGTACCGAACGTACGGCACCTCCGAGTTCAGCACACGTTCAGCTCGATGACATCCCTCAAACTCATGATCCAGTAGAGAGTCGAGGAAGAGTTCCGTCAGCACAACGGCATGGCGACGGTGATGGTGATGTGATCCGTGCAGGGCTTTGCCTAAGCACTACGACGCTGTGACCAGAGGAGTAAATTGGAGAGGGGCACCGCACACGGCTAAGAGAACAATTGGTGTGCCTTTGGGGTGCCCCCTGCCCCCATATATAAAGGAGGGGAGGAGGGGTAGTCGGCCATGAGGGGCGCGCCATGGGGGGACTCCTACTAGGACTCCTATTCCTAGTAGGAGGGAAAACGAAGGAGAGGGAGTAGGAGAAGGAAAGGGGGTGGCACCCCCTTCCCTAATCCAATTCGGCCTCCTCCCTTGTGGGGGGCACACCAGCCCCTTGTGGGCTGGTTAGCCTCCCTCCTATGGCCCATATGGCCCATATCTTCCACTGGGGGGGTTCCGGTAACCCCTCCGGTACTCCGGTATGTACCCGATACACTCCGGAACCCTTCCGGTGTCCGAATACTACCTTCCAATATACCAATCTTTACCTCTCGACCATTTCGAGACTCCTTGTCATGTCCGATCTCATCGGGACTCCGAACAAACTTCGGTCACCAAAACACATAACTCATAATACAAATCGTCATCAAACGTTAAGCGTGCGGACCCTACGGGTTCGAGAACTATGTAGACATGACCGAGACACATCTCCTCAATAACCAATAGCGGAACCTGGATACTCATATTGGTTCCTACATATTCTACGAAGATCTTTATCGGTCAAAACTGCATAACAACATACTTATTCCCTTTGTCATCGGTATGTTACTTGCCCGAGATTCGATCGTCGGTATCATCATACCTAGTTCAATCTCGTTACCGGCAAGTCTCTTTACTCGTTCCATAATGCATCATCCCAACTAGTTACATTGCTTGCAAGGCTTATAGTGATTGTGCATTACCGAGAGGGCCCAGAGATACCTCTCCGATACTCGGAGTGACAAATCCTAATCTTGATCTATGCCAACCCAAAAACACCCTCGGAGACACCTGTAGAGCATCTTTATAATCACCCAGTTATGTTGTGACGTTTGATAACACAAGGTGTTCCTCCGGTATTCGGGAGTTGCATAATCTCATAGTCAGAGGAATATGTATAAGTCATGAAGAAAGCAATAGCAATAAAACTTAACGATCATTATGCTAAGCTAACGGATGGGTCTTGTCCATCACATCATTCTCTAATGATGTGATCCCATTCATCAAATGACAACACATGTCTATGGTCAGGAAACTTAACCATCTTTGATTAACGAGCTAGTCAAGTAGAGGCATACTAGGGACACTCTGTTTGTCTATGTATTCACACATGTACTAAGTTTCCGGTTAATACAATTCTAGCATGAATAATAAACATTTATCATGATATAAGGAAATATAAATAACAACTTTATTATTGCCTCTAGGGCATATTTCCTTCAGTCTCCCACTTGCACTAGAGTCAATAATCTAAGATTACATAGTAATGATTCTAACACCCATGGAGTCTTGGTGTTGATCATGTTTTGCTCGTGGAAGAGGCTTAGTCAACGGGTCAGCAACATTCAGATCCGTATGTATTTTGCAAATCTCTATGTCTCCCTCCTTGACTTGATTGCGGATGGAATT
>NC_053024.1:99050016-99066354 GCF_003073215.2 Triticum urartu
TTGACTGGCTCCTTCGATCATCGCTAGCGATGCGGTCCAGGGTGAGGCTTTCCTCCCGGACAGATCTTCGTATTCGCGGCTTCGCACTGCGGGCCAATTCGCTTGGCCATCTGGAGCAGATCGAAAGCTACGCCCCTGGCCATCAGGTCAGATTTGGAAACTTGAACTACACGGCCGACATCCGCGGAGACTTGATCTTCGACGGATTCGAGCCCATGCCGGACGCGCCGCACAGTCGCGACGAGCAAGACGTAACTCTGCTCGTCGGACAGTGTTCGGGAGATCGCATCCGCAGCTACTCCGGCCGTTAATCCGGAGCAAATCGCGCCATCCGAGAGCGGAGGGATAGACCCCGCCATGGAGGCCGCACTCTCAGTGGCGATAGAGCCAGATACTGACTTCACCCCTTTCGAGAGCCGCGTCGCCGAACCACTGGATTTATCCCCGGCCACGGACTCCGAGCCGCCTCACATCCGTGCCTGTCGAATCCGACTGGGCGCCGATCATGGAGTTCACCTCCGCGGATATCTTTCAGCACTCACCTTTCGGAGATGTGCTAAATTCATTAAGGTCTCTCTCCCTGTCAGGAGAACCTTGGCCGAACTATGTCCGGCTAGAATGGGATGCGGACGACGAAGAAATTCGCTGCCCACCCACCACCCACTTAGTAGCCACTGTCGACGACTTAACCGACATGCTCGACTTCGACTCCGAAGACATCGCATGGTATGGACGACGATGCAGGAGACGAACAGGAACCACCGCCCACAGGGCGCCGGACCACCACTTCATCACATGACGTATACATGGTGGATACACCCAGAGAGGGCAATGGCAAAGAGACAGCGGAGGATGCCCCCTCCAAGCAACCCAAGCGCCGACGTCAGCGGCGCCGCTCTAAGTCCCGCCATAGCAAAAACAGCGATAACAGCGCAAGAGGAAATAACAGTCCAGTCGACTCTAGAAGAAACGACGACTGCACCACCCCGGTGGCAGAGCACGATCAAGATGCAAACTGCAAACATAGTACGGATCCGACGACTGACCACGACCGACACGACGCCAAGGATAAGCCTCATCAAACCCCGTCTGGGGAAGAAAACAGTCCGGACGAAGATGCACACATCATCCCGGAAAACGCACTTGGAGCAAGAAACCTCCGCAGAAGGCTTATTGCCACAGCGAGGAGCCTGAAGAAACAGAAGCAAAGGCTCAAGGTGCACAAGATACGCTCAACAGCAAGTGGAACAAAGTAACAAAGTATGGTGGAAGTTACCATAAAAATAGCTATCCAAAGCGCAAGCTATTACCGGAATTCGACGATGAGGCCTTAGAGCCCAACACAGCCGAAGTGATACGGCCAACCGGCCGGATCCACCACCTTGTGAGCGCGATAGAGCGGCTAACAAGGTCGCGCATAAGTCAACACACGATCTACGTGAGAACTTGCGTCAAAAATCCGGCGTGACCAGATCCTATCTATGGATCTAGGAAGCGCGCTACGGTACACAAACAACCGAATACTACAACCGTCCGAACACCATGGCGCATCCCAATACAGGGGTGCCACACACCCCTTATGTTTCACTGATGAGGTGCTGGATCACGAATTCAAGGGATTCAAACCAGTGAACATAGAGGCGTACGACGGAACCACAGACCCTGGAGTCTGGATAGAGGACTTCATCCTCCATATTCATATGGCTCGTGGAGACGATCTCCATGCCATTAAATACTTGCCCCTCAAGCTTAAAGGGCCAGCTCGGCACTGGCTGAAAAGCCTCCCCGAAAACTCAATTGGAAGTTGGGAGGAGCTCGAGGACGCTTTTCGGGCCAATTTTCAAGGGACTTATGTCCGACCTCCGGATGCAGACGATTTAAGTCATATAATCCAACAGTCCGGAGAGTCCGCCCGAAAGCTTTGGAACAGGTTCCTCACCAAGAAGAACCAAATCGTCGACTGTCCGAACGCCGAAGCCTTAGCAGCTTTCAAACACAGCGCCGAGACGAATGGCTCGCCAGACACCTCGGTCAAGAAAAACCGAGAACAATGGCAGCCCTAACAAGCCTCATGACCCGCTTTTGCGGGAGGACAGCTGGTTGGCCCGTAGCAGCACCAGCGACCCAAGCACATCCGAAGTCAGGGATGGCAATGGTAAACCAACGACGCAACAAAAACAAGCGTCGAAATAAAGAAGGTAGCCCAGATAACAGGCGGTAAACGCCGGATTCAGGGGCTCCCGACCAGGTCAGCGGAAAAAGCCTTTCAAAGGCAGCAGAGAAGGACAATCTGGCCTAAACAAAATTCTTGACAAACTCTGTCAGATTCACGGCACCCCAGACAAACCTGCAAATCATACCCACAGAGAATGTTGGGTCTTCAAGCAGGCCGGTAAGCTAAACGCCGAACACAAAGGGGAAGAGACACCAAGCGAAGACGAGGATGAGCCTCGCCAGCAAAGCGGAGGACAGAAAAAAGTTCCCACCAGAGGTTAAAACAGTAAACGTGATCCATGTGACAAAGAGGAGAAGCAAGCATGCACTCCGAGAGCACACGCGCCATAGAGCCCGTCACCCCTAGGTTCAACCCCTGGTTGGCCTGCCCGATCACTTTTGATCGTAGGGATCACAGACAAATATCCGGCATGAAGGACTGACGGCCTTGGTGTTAGACCCAATAATAAATGGGTACCATTTCACACGAGTCCTCATGGACGGCGGCAGTGATCTAAATCTGATATATCAGGACACAGTCCGCAAAATGGGGATAGACCCGACACAAATAAGCCACAGTAATACTACCTTCAAGGGAGTAATACCAGGCCAAGAGGCCCGCTGTACGGGCTCTCTACTACTAGAGGTGGTATTCGGTTCTCCCGATAACTTCCGAAGTGAAACGTTAACTTTTCACATGCCCCATTCCGAAGTGGCTATCAAGGCACTACTCGCTAACCCACAGCAGGGCGCCGCCCCACTACCGCCCACCGCCCGCACACAATCCGCGAGCGGTGCGCTTGATCGGCGAGGCCATCCGGCACAAGCCCGCACCCCCAACGACCATGAGTGGTAGTGTTCCGCGGCGCTCCTTTTTTGAGTTGGGACATTTTTTTGGTCTTCTCCGTGCCTGTAGGCACCCCAGTCGGGTCGTGGTACCTTATGGCACCATGGATCTCGGTACTGCATGCTGTCGGTTATGCGTCACCCGACTATCCACGATCTTCTCAGTCCGGAGTGCGGTCCGCGACTCCAGGGTCCTCCCGGCCTTGGTGCAAGC
The DNA here is from genome assembly GCF_003073215.2 of Triticum urartu. NCBI lineage: Eukaryota > Viridiplantae > Streptophyta > Magnoliopsida > Poales > Poaceae > Triticum > Triticum urartu. Next base: position 99,053,291 of record NC_053024.1, read on the forward strand.
AGCGGCGACTGCTCATCCTTCTGGCCTTTTCGCCGTCTCGCCCACGATTCGCAAGTGGCGCCAGCGTGCAAATATTCCTGCCCGAACTGCGGCGCACTGTGCACTTATACAAGTTGCTCTACATAGGTGTTCACTGGTATTCTGGTTGCATTGGCCTCAGCTCCGCCGCTTCCGAACATTTTCCTCCCCGCTTGTCGAAGCGTAATCTTTGGGCTCTCGTACATCTAACTACCTCTCCCACGCTGCCCATCGCTAGCTAAACTTCGAAGTTCGCTTAGGAGTCCCGCTTCAACGCACGCCGTCACAGCGCAACTTGCCCGGCCACGACTTGAACTACCGTATTGAAATACGACGCTTACACCTCCACAGCTCCCTCTCCGATGCACCCGGGCCCCCCGTGTACTTGTTACTCGCCGTTTGCGCTACAACACGTCTTCCCGGTCAGCTCTCGCTAACCCCGACCACTATGAGCACTCTCAGGTTCCGACTACTGGTCTTTGACCCCGGCCGACGTGTCTCGGTCATTCTACATAGTTCTCGAACCCGTAGGGTCCGCACGCTTAACGTTCGTGACGATCGGTATTATGAGTTTATGTGTTTTGATGTACCGAAGATAGTTCGGAGTCCCGGATGTGATCACGGACATGACGAGGAGTCTCGAAATGGTCGAGACATAAAGATTGATATATTGGACGACTATATTCAGACACCGATGAGTTCCGGGGGTCACCGGATATTTATCGGAGTGCCGGGGGTTATCGGAACCCCCGGGAACTAATGGGTCAACATGGGCCTTGTGGGAGAGAGAGAGAGGAGAGGGCCTAGGGCTGGCCGCGCTCCCCCCTTGGGAGTCCGAATTGGACAAGGAGGGGGCGGCGCCCCCTCTTTCCTCCCTCTCTCCTCTCCTTCCTTTCCCCTTCCCCTTCCTAGTTGGACTAGGAAAAGGGGAGTCCTACTCCTACTAGGAGGAGGACTCCCCCTCTCCTTGGCGCGCCCCTAGGCCGCCGGCCTCCCTTGCTCCTTTATATACGGGGGCAGGGGGCACCCTAGAACACACAAGTTGATTGTTTCCAGCCGTGTGCGGTGCCCCCCTCCACCATAATCCACCTCGGTCATATCGTAGCGGTGCTTAGGCGAAGCCCTGTTCCGGTAGCATCATCATCACCGTCATCACGCCGTCGTGCTGACGAAGCTCTCCCTCGACACTCTACTGGATCGTGAGTTCGTGGGACGTCACCGAGCCGAACGTGTGCAGATCGCGGAGGTGTCGTACCTTCGGTGCTAGGATCGGTCGATCGTGAAGACGTACGACTACATCAACCGCGATGTCATAATGCTTCCGCTTACGGTCTACGAGGGTACGTAGACAACACTCTTCCCTCTCATTGCTATGCCATCACCATGATCTTGCGTGTGCATGGATTTTTTTTTTGAAATTACTACGTTCCCACAGAGACCCCCCGGAGGAATGAAGAATAGAAATGTTGGCAACCAAGAGAAAAGATTTCTGAAAGATCTTGGAAAGACATATCATGATGATAATCATTCTTAGTCACAACTTCCGCACACACGGAATTTCCCGAGCTAACTCGGGAAAATAGAATGAGTCAGGTAGATCTAGGAAAAGACCGGTTCAGGCCACTCAAAGACACACTTGAAGTGCATTTGAAGAGAGATGCCCCGGTTCGAATAACATGATTGATCGAGATATAATCCGCCAATAGCTGAATGATTAGAATGGAACACGAATCTTTGGAGATATCGTGAACACTCCAGACCATTGAATAGCGAGAAGTGAATGATTGAGAGGAGCACGGGCATGAAAACGGCATTTGAAACGGAAAGGGATATCCTCAACACCGACAAGTTCATGATACACGAGAAGAAAAGACGACGAAGAAACTACTTGAAGCTTCCTTAGCATTCATGAGAATCACCGATAAGAACATTGATTGAAGAATGAGAGACTTCCTGCAATAAAAGATACATGAATTTAGAATTCTAAGTCCTAGAAGAAAAGGGATGGAGGCAGGAAACAAGGCAACTTGGGACAGGATAAAAAACACCGTTGGAGAACTAAGATTGATATAGAATATTGAAAAGATGGATTAAATTGAATGCAGAACCACGCGCTTGGCAAAAGAATTGACATGAATCCATGAAAAGCCAGAGGATTACATCCACATACGACAATACTGAAACCACGTAACAAGGTATGGAATCAACCAAATTGAAGCAACTCGAATACCACAACTCAAAACAAAACAAAGGATTTGGCTTAGGAAAATAGCATAACAAACATATGATAGACCCCATACATCGTATCATGTGTCTGTTGGAAAGATCCTACGATGATACTTGAATTCCCACCTAAAAACTCCCGAAAACTTCTGGTTATGCAATCTGGTGTTGGGGATACAGGGAGGCACAATATATATCACACAACTAACAAGCCCTACGCTCCAACTGTATCCATCCGTCAACACATAACCAAGAAAACTCGGAAATCGTGTACCTCAACCTTCGAAAAGCATCCGTTTATGAGTTATGGCAATACTCCCGAACTCCCGCCCCAGTACTGGGTGGCGTCGAGGTTATCTCACCAACAACTGCATAAAGAGATTTTCGATGTCGGCGAACTCAGGTATTCCAGAACTGCAACGATAAAATTGTGACGACAACACCTCGGAGCTCAACTCCCCGGACACTGCCACAACCCCTAAATGTCAGGAGGCACCAAGAACAATGTTCTCGTCACAAAACCATCGGAACGATTCCAAGATACCCGCGTGATCCTAAAAATATTGAAATTTGAGAGAGAAGAGTCAAAACTCTACGTCAGGAGGCCTCACCAGAGCGACGAAGGGACTGAGGAGTAAAAAGAATCCTACTCTCTGATATATATAATCCTAAGACTCAAAACATTTTTGTTCTAGACTCAACAACGTCAGCGATTCGATCAAGCAGGGGGCTCCTAAGTGGGGATGGCTCTGATACCAACTTGTAACGCCCAGATGCGGCTATATCTCCCATGTGTCGAGGCACGACTTAGAGGCATAACCGCATTGTGGTTTTGTCGCAAGAAGGGTCATCTTCACACAATCCCATGTAATGAACAAGAAAGGGATAAATAGAGTTGGCTTACAATCGCCACGTTCACACAATACATAAATTCATACATCATTCAGAGTACACACATAGCCCGACTACGGACAACAAATGAAAAGAAAACCCCAAATGCTAGATCCCCGATCGTCCCAACTAGGTCCACTACTGATCATCAGGAAATGAAACATAGTAACGACCAAGGTCTCGTCGAACTCCCACTTGAGTTCGGTAGCATCACCTGCACTGGTATCATCGGCACCTGCAACTGTTTTGGAAGTATCGTGAGTCACGAGGACTCAGCAATCTCACACCCGCAGATCAAGACTATTTAAGCTTATGGGTAGGATAAGGTAATGAGGTGGAGCTGCAGCAAGCGCTAAGCAAATATGGTGGCTAACATACGCAAATAAGAGTAAGATGAGAAGCTACGCAACGGTCGTGAAGCTAAGTGATCAAGAAGTGATCCTGAACTACTTACGTTCAAACATAACCCAACATGTTCACTTCCCGGACTCCAAAAAGAGACCATCACGGCTACACACGCGGTTGATTATTTTAATTAAGTCAAGTGTCAAGTTCTCTACAACCGGATATTAACAAATTCCCATCTGCCACATAACCGCGGGCACGTCTCGAAAGTTTATACCCTGCAGGGGTGTCCCAACTTAGCCCATCACAAGCTCTCACGATCAACGAAGGATATTCCTTCTCCCGGAAGACCCGATCAGTCTCGGAATCCCGGTTACAAGACATTTCGACAATGGTAAAACAAGACCAGCAAGACGCCCGATGTGCCGACAAATCCCGATAGGAGTCGCACATATCTCGTTCTCAGGGCACACCGGATGGGCCAGACGTCGGGTTGGCATAGACCCTGGTTGCCCAGGGGGCGCCGGACATCGCCAGGTTGGACCAACACTTAGGAAGCACTGGCCCGGGGGGTTAAAATAAGATGACCCTCGGGCTCCGGAAACCCAAGGGAAAAAGGCTTAGGTTGTTAGGCAAATGTAAAACCAAGGTTGGGCCTTGCTGGAGGAGTTTTATTCAAAGCGAACTGTCAAGGGGTTCCCATAACACCCAACCGCGTAAGGAAGCAAAATCAAGGAACATAACACCGGTATGACGGAAACTAGGGCGGCAAGAGTGGAACAAAACACGGCATAAGGCCGAGCCTTCCACCCTTTACCAAGTATATAGATGCATTAATTAATAAGAGATATTGTGATATCCCAACATATCCATGTTCAACATGGAAACACTGCAACCTGTAACTAGCAAGCTATAAGAGGGGCACTACTAGGAAAAGGGCTATAGATGAAATTACTAATGGCGCACCAGACATGGTGCGCCACTATATACTAATGGCGCACCAGACACATGGTGTGCCACTAGTCAAAAACTTTTTTTTTCATTTTTCCAAACATACTAATGGCGCATCCAGGCACAGTGCGCCATTACTAGTTCTAACTAGTAATGGCGCACCACCAACCAAGTGCGCCACTACTGTATTTATTTTTTTTTGCAAAACTACTAATGGCGCACTGTGGCATAGTGCGCCATTACTAGTTTAAACTAGTAATGGCGCACTCTGCCACGGTGCGCCATTAGTATATTTTTTTTATTTTTTTGCAAACCTACTAATGGCGCACCACCAGCAGTGCGCCATTGGTATGTAGGGTTACTAATGGCGCATGAGTGGGTGGTGCGCCATTAGTAACCTGGGACCAGCTAGATATTTTGGACAGCCACACCTACACACTCACTTTCCCCACTTCATTCCCTCCACCTCCTTCTCCAAGCTTGTGTCGGCTGCCTCCTCCTCCTCACCTCATTTGCACCATAGATTCATCAAAATTAAGTGGTTAAATTACCTTTTTTTGATAGGTAAGTAAGGGGAAAGCTATCTTTATGTTGTAGATCTACTTTTTTTCTCCCTAGCTCGCTCCAACAACGTGCACATGCACTTTTTGTGGCCTAGCTAGATCTATGTATGTTTGTGGTGTTGCATATATGTTTGTGTTTGCAGGTACCGGTATTTGAAATGCGATAGTTGCCAATATTTTGCCGGAATGTTGATTCATTTCCGTTTCGGCGAGAATTTTGGCACTATGCATTCTTTTTGGTCCTATTTTTAGGGAAAGTCATGCCAAATTTTTTCTTGGTTCTAAAATATCGTTTTGCTCTACCCCGCAGGCGACCATGGTCCGCACGATGACCGAAGGCATCGTGAATAGGTTTTTGAGCTCCGCGAAGGCCGAGATGCTTCAAAAGAACGAGACGGAGATAAGATGTCCGTGTCAAAGATGCAAGCTGAAGAGCCTTATTGCGGCCCGGATTCTGGGCAGGTGCGGGACCACCTGCTCTTGCATGGTTTCATGGATGGCTATCGGTGGCAAGGTGATGAAGATGACTATGAAGTCGTCCATGGGGGCCGGGCAAGAAATGAGGAAGGGCAGCAAGACAACCACCGCGGCTCGGGCGGGCGAGAAGACGAAGAATCTCCAGGACATGATCACGACGGTGATGCTGTACACAGTCATCATGTAGAAGATGCCGGACATGATGATGAGGAAGATCAAGACGAAGGGCATGATCATGAAGATGAAGATGCCGGAGCAGACGATGGAGGCTGGGTGCAGGACCCTCATATTCAAGAGCTGCTTCTCAAGCAGACGGATAACGCAAGAGCTGCCGCCTGAGAGAAAGCCAAGCTGATCAACTGAGATAGACGCGGTTACTCCATTGTATGAAGGATGCAGCCCGAGGATACCCGCCTGAAAGTAATGCTCATGTTCTGGAGATGAAGGTAAAACACAAAATGACCGACGCATGCTTCGACGAGAACATGTCATTCTGGCACGAACGTCTTCCCAAGGGGAACAAGTGCCCGACCAGTTTCGAGGAGGCGAAGAAAATCGTGTGTCCTCTGGATTTACCGCACGTGAAATACCATGTGTGCATGAACAATTGCATCATTTATCGGGACGAGCACGCGGAGTCTACCATATGTCCGGTGTGGATACAATACAAGAAGAGGAAGAAAGCTCCGTGACGATGAAAGAGAATCGAAAGGTAGCGCGGGCGGCGAGGGCACACCGCCGCTACCAGCACGCGAGGTTGGGCGGGTCGGGGCTGAGAGATCAGAATTATCCGTGGAAAGTACCGGAAGCTTATCCTCGGCCAGATCCGCGAGGGCCGCGGCTGGCCAGGGGACAGAGCGCAAGTCATTAACTCGATACAAGAAGAGGAAGAAAGCTCCTCGAAAATCGGTGTGGTACTTTCCGATCACTCCTCATCTGCAGCGATATTTCGTGGACCCTAAGGTAGCAAAGCTCCTGCGTTGGCACGCGGATAGGGAGGAGAAGAAGCGGGAAGATGACGGAAATGATCCGGAGATAAATAAAAAAGACAAGATGTCGAGTCACCCTAAGGATGCAAGCCAGTGGCAAGCGTTGAACTTGGAAGACCCAGAATTTGGGAACGATCCAAGGAACATCGTGCTGGGCGCGAGCACCGATGGAGTCAATCCATTTGGCAGCCAGAGAAGCACACATAGCACCTGGCCTATGTTTGTGTGGATGTACAACCTCCCCCCTGGTTGTGCATGAAGAGGAAGTACATTCACATGAGTATGCTAATTGAAGGGCCAAAACAACCAGGGAACGACATCAATCTGTATCTGGGGCTGCTGAAAGAGGAGCTAGACACGCTGTGGAAAACACCAGCCAATACGTGGGACGCCGCAGAGAAAGAATATTTCCCTATGAGAGCCGCACTGCTCACGACGGTGCATGACTATCTCTATTACGGATATCTCGCGAGGCAGGTGGTCCACAGATTTTTTGGATGCGTCAGGTGCATGGATGACACAACGTATTGCCAGCTAGAAAGAGATCCCGGGTCTTCGAAAACCATGTTCATGGGACATCGAAGGTGGCTTCGCGACGATGACCCGTGGAAAACGCAAGGATCTGTTCGATGGTGAAACCGAACCCCAAAAACGCCCGTGTACAAGGAGCGGCGAGGAAATAGACGAGCTGTTGAAAAATTGGAAAGACTGCCCACTGCCGGGAAAGAAGCAAAAGGCGCCAGAGCCGGGAAAGAAGCGAAAGGCGCCAGAGCCGCTGCTGAAGGTATGGAAAACGAGGTCTGTTTTCTGGGACTTGCCGTATTGGAAGATCCACCGTGTGCCTCACAGCCTTGATGTCATGCATATCACGAAGAACGTGTGCGAGAGTCTGCTTGGTACCCTGCTCAACATGCCAGAGAGGACCAAAGATGGGCCGAAAGCAAGGGCAGACTTGAAATCAATGGGCATCAGGCAGGAGCTTCACGCTAATGATGATGATGATGATGATGAGGCGAAGCAGGACACAGAAAGTCGTCGCAAAGGCAAAAAGGCCAAGAAGACCGGAAATGACTACCCTCCCGCGTGCTTCACTCTAAGTCAGGAGGAGATCGAGCAGTTTTTCACCTGCCTCGTAGGAGTAAAACTTCCTTACGGTTACGCGGGAAGATAAGCAGATACCTAGACCCAGCGAAGCAGAAGTTCAGCGGATGAAGTCTCACGACTGTCATGTGCTGATGACGCAGATACTTCCAGTTGCAATCCGTGGGATCATGGACGCGCACGTCCGTGAAACCTATTTGGCCTATGCAACTTTTTCGACGTCATCTCTCGGAAGTCGTTGGCGTGAGGCAACTCAGAAGGCTACAGGAAGAGATCATGGTGATACTATGCGAGCTTGAGATGTACTTCCGCCCGCATTCTTCGATGTTATGGTGCATCTGCTGGTCCATATCGTGGAGGATATCATCCAACTCGGGCCGACGTTCCTGCACCATGATCGTTCGATAAGATGAATGGTGTCATCAAAGGATACTGAGGGAGTCCTGATTAGGGGGTGTTCCGGATAGCCGGACTATACCTTCAGCCGGACTCCTGGACTATGAAGATACAAGATTGAAGACTTCGTCGTGTCCGGGAGGGACTTTCCTTGGCGTGGAAGGCAAGCTTGGCGATACGATATGCAGATCTCCTACCATTGTAACCGACTCTATGTAATCCTAACCCTACCCGGTGTCTATATAAACCGGAGGGTTTTAGTCCGTAGGACAACATAACATCAACAATCATACCATAGGCTAGCTTCTAGGGTTTAGCCTCCTCGATCTCGTGGTAGATCTACTCTTGTACTACCCATATCATCAATATTAATCAAGCAGGAGTAGGGTTTTACCTCCATCGAGAGGGCCCGAACCTGGGTAAAAACATCGTGTCCCTTGTCTCCTGTTACCATCCGCCTAGACGCACAGTTCGGGACCCCCTACCCGAGATCGCCGGTTTTGACACCGACATTGGTGCTTTCATTGAGAGTTCCTCTGTGTCGTCGCCATCAGGAAGGATGCTCCCGTCTTTAAAGACGGCACCGTTGCTAAGGGAGCTTTGGCTGTCGGCCAAACCCTCCGGCTAGGTGGTTTTCTTATGACCACCTGTTCGGCTTCTGCGCCGACGATGACCTCTCGAGCCATCGAAAACAATCTTCATGTCAACTCGGAACTTGCCGAGCAGTTAGATCCAATAGAGCTTTCCTCCATAAACGAGCTCTTGGATCGCTTCGCCGCCCTGGGAGTCGCTACGGATTACGACCAGATTGGCCTAAAACCGATCTGAGAGAGATTAACTCTCCCCAAGTCACCCATCACGTTGCCGTGGTAGAGGGACAGTGCGGCGACCCTTCATCTATCTTAAGGACTCGCTACGTCCGGATTCCCGATCCCTCCAAGCCGGATACCCGCGGAGGGGAGGATATCACTCAAGACCTGAACTTAGAGTCAGGCGACGGGCTGGATTCATTAGACAACATCCAGGAATCCAAATTTCGAGTTCAAAATTCCTCGGCCTCTGAGCCTTAGATGGGGTGAGGCTTCGGATTTAATTCCACCCACCCACCCCAACATAAGCGATCTATCCAAAATCAGGCAAGAACCCGATGAAACAGTACATCATTACTGGGCCAGATTCCTCCTGGTTAAGAACAGGCTAAGGGACTGCCGCGAGGAAGACGCAATCTCAATCTTCTGCAATAATTGCACGGACAAGGGAATACTCAACGCCATAAGTCGCGGTGATATTACACGCTTCGCTGACTTGGCGTCCATTGTACGAAAGTACTGTGCGATGGAAAGCGCCTGGAAAACCGAAATAAAATTTTGGGACAATCCGGCCCTGAATACAAACCCAGTCCGAAATAAAAGGGTGCATCACCAGACACCCGGGTCAAGCACTAAAAAGCAAAAACCCTCTACAGGGCATGGAACCGTACTGGAAGGATGGCTTAATGGACCCTGTAAAATTCACAGTACAGAGGACGCCACACCAACTCACAGCTCAGAGCATGTTGGATACTCCGGCAGGTGGCCAAAATTGGCGAAAATCTCCTAATTCCGGAGGCCACAGAAAGCCACCCCAGAGACACCAATACGGTATTAACAGTCTTCGAGACTTTCGCATCAAATAATATGCGAAAAAGGACACTCCGCAGCCTTGCCGAAGTCTACCAAGTAGCAACAATAAACCCATGGAGTGACACGGCTATTACCTTTAACGCCAGTGATGAACCTAAATTCCGAACAGCCCGAGCACCAGCCGCATTGGTCCTCAGTCCAATAGTGGACGGCTTTCGTCTTACCAAGGTACTAAGGTACTCATGGAGCGGCAGCGGATTGAACCTCATTTATGAGGAAACCCTTCAAAAAATGGAAATAGACTGGAACCGCATTGAGCAGAAGCAGCACAACCTTTAGAGGAATAATCCCCAGTCGGGAAGCGCGCTGTACAGGAAAAATCACACTAGATGTGGTGTTCGGCACCGGATAATTACAGGTCCGAAGAGGTCACGTTCCATGTGGCTCCGTTCAGCAGCGGTTATCACGCTCTGCTAGGGCGGGAAGCGTTTACAATCTTCCAAGCAATACCCCATTACGGGTACATGAAGCTCAAGATGCCCGGGCCTAACGGGATCATCACTCTCGCTAGTGATCCGGACATAGCACTCCGCGCCGAAAACAAGACAGCCGCACTGGCCCTCGAGGCACTATCCGAAGCCCTAGCGGCTGAGGAGCTTGCGCTGCGCTCTACGGTGAATAGGGACGATGTGGTACTCGACAAAAGATCCAAGTCCACCTCCTTTAAACCGGCGGACAATAGTCAAATTCCAAGTCCATCCAACGGACCCCAATAAAACAGCTTCCATCGGGGCACAGTTAAACCCTGATGTAGACGCCGCACTGCGAGAGTTCCTACGAGAGAACTGGGACATTTTGCCTGGCACCCTTCAGACATGCCAGGAATCCCACGCAGGCTGGCCGAGCACAGCTTAAATATCCAAAAGGATTCAAACCTAGTCAAACAGGCTCTTCGGCTTTTTTCGAACCTAAGAGACAGGCCATGGGAGAGGAACTAGCCAAGCTATTGGAGGCCGGATTCATCAGAGATATAAAACATCCGGACTGGCTAGCAAACCTGGTGATGGTACCAAAGAAGGACAAATCCTGGCGCCTGTGTGTTGATTTAAAGACCTTAACAAGGCTTGCCCAAAGGATCCCTTCCCCTCCCCCGCATCGATCAAATTATCGACGCTACCGCAGGACACGATTCGTTGTGTTTCCTCAACGCATATTCCGGCTACCATCAAATCAAGATGGCAGAACCAGACCAAGCCGCAACGGACATTTATCACACCATACGGCCCATTCTGCTTCAAACGACAATGCCCTTCGGGCTCAAAAACGCCGGCGCAACATATCAGCGCATGATTCAGACATGTCTGGCAAACCAGATCGGCAAAACAGTGGAGGCATATGTAGATGATGTGGTCCAAAACAAGACATGTGAATCTCTAGTAGACGACTTGAGGCTCACATTTGATAACCTCCGAACATACGACATCAAGCTCAACCCGGTTTCGGCGTTCCAGCCGGAAAGCTCTTGGGCTTCATTGTATCCGGTAGAGGAATTGAAGCAAATCCAGCCAAGATCCGAGCTTTGTCACAATTGGATATCCCAAAGGACCTCAAACAAATACAAAATTAACCGGATGCGTGGCGGCTCTAAGCCGCTTCATCTCCCGCTTGGGAGAAAAGGCCCTACCCCTTTACCGCCTCCTTCGGCGCACCGAACACTTCAAATGGACGGATGCAGCCACGGCCGGACTCGACGAAATAAAAGCCATACTGGCAACAAACCCAGTCCTGGCCGCGCCAAACATTGGCGAACCAATGCTATTATACATTGCAGCAACACATCAGGTTGTAAGCGCAGTGCTCGTCGTCGAACGAGAAGCGGACGGACACAAATTCCCCCTTCAAAAGCCGGTCTATTATGTGTCCACTGTCCTCACTCCCTGCAAATCACGGTACCCGCATTATCAAAAGATTGCGTACGCGGTATTCATGGCATCCCGGAAGCTACGACACTACTTTCAAGAGTGTTCAATAACAGTAGCCTCGGAAGTACCACTTAACGATATTATAAACAACCGTGACGCAACGGGCCGGATTGCGAAATGGGCCATCGAGCTCCTCCCGTTCGACATAACTTATAAGCCACGACGAGCCATCAAGTCACAAGTCTTGGCCGACTTCGTAGAATGGACGGAGGCCGAACTCCCTAAAGAGTACGGCACATATTCAAATTGGATCATGCATTTCGACGGCTCCAAGATGTTGGCGGACTGGGGGCTGGCGTCGTTTTGACGTCCCCCAAGGAGACACAGTTCAATACGTACTCCAGATTATGTACACGGACTCCAACAATGCAGCCGAATATGAGGCCCTTTTACATGGTCTCCGGATGGCAGTATCCATGGGCATCCAACGCCTAGAGGTGCGCGCAGCGGGACTCGAACCTCGCAATATCCCAAATAAATGGAGACTTCGATGCCAAGGATCCAAAAATGGCAGCTTACCGCAACGCCGTCCTAAAAATGTCAGCTCGGTTCGAGGGGCTTGAATTTCACCATATAGCCCGGGAAAATAATCAGGCGGCAGATGTCCTGGCACGCATCGGCGCAAAACGCGATGTAGTCCCCCCAACATCTTCTTGGAAAGGCTGTTCAAGCCATCCGTAGTATGGGAAGGGGAGCCGAACAATAACAGCCCGGACCCAACCGCACTGCCCGACACCGAACATTCTGACACAATCGGAGGCTCTGCCAATGAAATAACACCTTCAGCCCACGTAATAATGGCCGTCATCGCCCCGTGGACAGAACCATTCCTCGCCTACCTTACTAGGCAGGAACTCCCCGAGGACCAAAATGAGGCACGCTGCATAGTGCGGCGATCCAAAGCCTACAAAGTCCACGAGGGAGAGCTTTATAAGAAAAGCACTACCGGAGTCCTTCAAAGGTGCATCTCCGAAGAGGAGGGGCGGAATCCTGGCTGAAATTCATGCCGGACTCGGCGGTCATCATGCTGCAGCCCGGTCCCTTGTAAGCAAGGCCTTCCGTACAGGCTTTTATTGGCCGACGGCCCGGGCAGACGCTCAGGACTTAGTCCAACGATGCACCGGTTGCCAGCTCTTTGCAAACCAAAGCCATATGCCACCCACCGCCCTCCAAACCATCCCCATTACTTGGCCCTTCGTGGTCTGGGGGCTTGACATGGTTGGACCCCTTAAGCGGAACCCACAAGCAAAATACTTACTGGTCATGGTGGATAAGTTCACCAAATGGATAGAAGCCAAGCCTGTTAAGACGGCCGAATCCGGACCGGTGATAGACTTTATATCCGGGGTTGTACACCGTTATGGCGTCCCCCACAGCATCATCACTGATAACGGCACGAACTTTACGGCCGATGAGGTAAAACTCTGGTGCAAAAACATGGGCATCAAGCTCGATTATGCTTCCGTCTATCACCCACAAACTAACGGCCAGGTCGAACGTGCAAAT
>NC_053024.1:99067354-99279902 GCF_003073215.2 Triticum urartu
CAAGCTTGTGGGAGACTCTCTTCTTCAATTTGCACAAAGTTAAATATTTCATGTAAGGCAGTTTGTTTCTTATGAATAGGAAAATATTTTTCAGAGGAGTAATAAATCATATCCTAGGGACTACGCACACAACCAGGAGCAAGAGTATTATACCAAGTATTAGCATCACCATTTAATGAGAATGGAAATAATTTGAGAATATAATAGTAACGAATCGTCTCATCATGAGCAAAAAGGGTGGCTATGTCATTCAGCTTAGTAAGATGTGACACAACAGTTTCAGTTTCATAACCATGGAAAGGATCAGATTCAACCAAAGTAATTAACTCTGGGTCAACAGAGAGTTCATAATCCTTATCATCAACAAAGATAGGTGAAGTACCAAACTTAGGATCACATTTCAATTTAGCATTCAAAGTTTTTTCTTTATACTTGCATAATAATTTTTCTAGATCATCTCTATCCTTACAAGCAAGAATGTCTCTAGTTATCTCCTCATCCATAACATAACCTTTCGGTACCTTTGGCAATTCATATCTAGGAGAACTAGGTGTAATGGGTGTTTCAAGATTTCCAGTTTCAAGCTTTTCATCGGTTTCAACAATTTCATCAGTTTCAGCATTCACAAAAGCTTTAGTTCTAGCAATTTGTTCATCAAGAAATTCACCTAGTGGACCACTCTCATCAAGCAAGGTACTAGCATCATCATGAGTAGCATTCATAGTACAAGTAGCATCATCAATAACTTGCAATATAACATAATTGATAGCATGTGGTGGTGTTGCAAGTCTACTTATAACAGAAGGCGAATCTAAAGCGGAGCTGGAAGGCAGTTCCTTACCTCCCCTCGTCTTAGAGGGAAAAATCTTAGTCTTAGCATCCTTAAGATTCTTCATAGTGATAATTTGGTAATAATCCCAAGTGACTCAACAAATAAAGCTATGCTCCCCGACAACGGCGCCAGAAAAAGGTCTTGATAATCCACAAGTATAGGGGGTCGCAACAGTTTTTGAGGGTAGGGTATTCAACCCAAATTTACTGATTCGACACAAGGGGAGCCAAAGAATATTTGCAAGTATTAGTAGCTCAGTTGTCAATTCAACCACATCTGGAGATTAATTATCTGTAGCAAAGTGATTAGTAGCAAAGTAGTATGATAATTTTGATAGTAGTAGCAACAACAATAGTAACGGTAATAGTGATAGCAATGATTTGGTAGCGAGTATAACAGTAACAGTAGTAGTAGTAACTTAGCAAGAGCAATATGAGAGAAATTCATAGCATTGGATCGGTGAATTCGTTGGATGATATTCATCATATAACAGTCATAACCTAGGGCGATATGGCACTAGCTCCAATTCATAAATATAATGTAGGCATGTATTCCGTAAATAGTATACGTGCTTATGGAAAGAACTTGCATGACATCTTTTGTCCTACCCTCCCATGGCAGCGGGGTCCTATTGAAAAATAAGGGATATTAAGGTGTAACAACATGTATTTTGGCCCTTTTCTTTTTCTTTTGATTTATTGGGTTTTTGCTCTGTTTTTCTTTTTGGAGTGGTTCTGTGGCCTTGTCACCTGGGAAATCATCTTCATTTCCCCCTCCAGAGTGCCTAATCATTCCCAAAACCTTGCCAAGATCATGTCACTTCACTGCTTGACCAAACCCTAATTTCCTTTTCTCGCGAATATTCCTTTTTCTATTAAATGAATAACCCTAATTACCCTAGGTTGTGAAGCAACCTATATTTTTGCCCATCCAAAAATCCCCAAATAATTCTTATAAATTTTTTGGGTCATAAATTCCTCAAATATGGAAAAATATTTCATTGGCCATATTTCTCATCATGCTCAATAAATTCATTTCCTATTCTGTCCTAAATGGCACATTGTGAAGAAAGTGCTATTTATCTTTTCCCATTTGATCCCAAATTTCTCGGACATATTTTCTTGTCCAAATAATTGACCTGTAACAAAATTAAACTTTATTTGCCTAGCCAAACATCCTCAGTGACTTTTCAAAGTTCCTGTCTGAGGGAAGTCTTTGTGAAGGAAATGATAGCTAGGGTTATCCAAATGAGTTGAGATTTTGCACACTACTTCACGTGCCCATATTATGACAATCCTCCAAATTTCAGCCCCATCCAATCATCTATGTGAGCACAGGACCAAATCTTTGGTTCTGGCAATATTTTCAGGTTGTGAAGCAAGTATAATTTATATTGCTTCAAAAATCCTGATAAATTATAAGATTGTTCTCCTACCAAAATAACGTCTCTCCACCAAATTTGGCACCATCTAACCTAGCCAATATGTCTCTAGAATTATTGCAAGATTCTGGTCAATGAAGATAGCTGTGAAGGAAGTACCATTTTGGTGAATCCAATTGGTATGAAATTTTTACAGCTTCTTACTATGACCAAATAACTAAGCCTTGCCAAATTTCAGCTCAAGTTGATGCTCCACGTGAGTGCATCATCCAAATCTTATTTCAGGACCAATTTATGCAGTTGTTAAGCAACTGTTATAATCCTTGAGCCAAACCCCTTCATAATTAGCAGGACCATATTCCTTCCTAACCTAAACCTACCAGACAACTCATTTGCCTCTAAGGTCACCTCAGTTGATCATTGTTTGATGATCACATTTACTGCAGTAAACTTCAGAGCTCACTTACCATTTCACCATAGAGTCTTTGACTGAGGTACCACATCAGTTGAAACCTACCCAGGAAGGACTAAACCCCAGACACCATTTGGGCGATAGTGTGGCACTGTGTGCACCAGTGCGCGTGGTGACCACCGCTTTTGCACACACTGGCCGCGCCCAGAACGTTTTCCTACTCAGGCCCCTTCTCTGCTCGGCGTCTCAGCGAGCACGGGCCTATCTACCATGTTCCCCGCGTCGTCGCCGTCCTTCTGGAGCCATTTTCCCCTCCGTCCGCTTCTCCGTCGGTGCTCATCGCCGCACGTCCACGAGCGAGTTGTAGCTGACAAGGATTTAATGGCGTTCGACCGCTTCTCCTCTGCGCCCCTCGGCCCCTCGTGCCCCTGAGCACCTCTGTAGCTCGTCCGGTTCCTTCTCGTCGTGATACCGCGCCTCCCCGTGATCGCTGGCCGTCGCCAGAGCATGGTCGGACGCGAGCGGTGGCACCCGAGCCACGGCCACGCGTCCACGGCCTCCCCTCCTCGCCCAGCCTATAAGTAGACCTCCCGGCGCAGTCCCGAGCACGCCACCAGCCCCCCTCACTCCCAGCAACCTCCCCATCCATCCGCCCCAGCCTCTGGAGCTCTCCTGCTCCACCATTACCACCATGGCCGCCGCCCCCTCTCGCTCAAGTTCGAGCAACCGCGAGCCCCTCCCTCTCCCCATCATCACCAGAAACCTCCCACATAGCCCTTGACCCTTCCCAGTACCGTGCCGCCGTCGTTCTGTGGCTGAGGTGCCGTGCTCAACTCTAGCTGAAACCACTGTCCGCCATGCCCTTGCCCCTGCCCTCCTTAGTCCACCACAGCGACCGTGGAATACCCCATCGGGTGCGGCTCCTCTTGCTGAACTCGTCCATAGGTCGAGCGACGCGAGAGGTGGCCAGAGTCGCCGGGGATCCGCGTCGGTGCCGCCGACCTTGTCTCTGCATCGCGGGTGAGCGGGAGGAGGACGAAGAAGACCTGTGAGCAGGGCCCTATCCCCACTGATCCCACCTGGCAGCCGCTCAGGCCTGGCCCCTCCTTTGTCAGCATGGCAAGTGGAGGCGCATTCGCGCGGATTGCGCTTCCCGTTTGCGTAAGCGCATTCTTCTTCCTCTTCAACAAAAATCCGTTTTCTATTAATTAAAGCGTATTTTCTGCCCCTTTCAGATAGACGTACGTTTTCACTTTCAGAAAGTGTAATCTAGTTTCACTTCGGCCAGGCATGCGCTTTCTCCATTCTGAAGATGTATTTTATGAGAATGTGTTTTCTGTTTTCAGCCCAGCGACCTGTTTGCAGTGGTTCTTTTGCAGATTAGTCCTTCATAGAAAACACTTCATAACTTTTCAACCATAACTCAGATCGAGGTGAAACCAGCGCTCACTTCTTCTTATCTTCGAGCTCTATCTTTTGGTAACATTTTCACTAGGTTGTCTCACAGTGAAAATGACCATTTTCCCCTTGCCTCTAATCAGCCCCCTCCGAGAAAGAACCGTCCGACGTTTCGTTCCGCGGCTTCACCGCACTTCTTCCCGGAGTCTCCGTCACCCCCAAGCAAGCGACAATACCCACTTGCATGATAATCATGCAGTAGCCATGGTTTTCAACTTGAATATCTATTAAATGTTGGCTTGTTTAAAATATGGTTATCGTTGTTTCGATAATGCTTCTGGGTTAGTGCTTACTTTCTTGCTATGTTGTTATGCACCTGGTTATCATGCCGTGCTAGTTGATGGTATTCCTTTCATATGCTTATGCTTGCTAGTAGTACATGTTGATGTTGGTAATGGTCTTCGGTGCACGACTGTCGTCTGTCCCGAGTACCGTTGTTATGCATGTTCCATTGCATCCAGTTGGTTAAATGCTTGCATGATGGCATTGTTGATATGTTCTTGCATGATATTTATTGTTGATGCTAGTGGTCATGCTATGTTTCTGAGAAGTATGTACTTATGAAGTTCAGGCTAGTCAGTATGCCATGCTTAGTTGGATATGATTACTTGTTGATATGGTGGATAGTTATGTTGTACCCTCATGATTATGTTGATATCATGCTCATGCATTGTAATTGCAGCATGTCATTTTATCATGGCTCAACATATTGCATTCAAGTTTAACTGGATTAAATTGAACTTGAACAACTTTTGGCTGAGTCATGGTGCCACCATATCGAGCTGACCAGTGCAACCACACTTACCTTTATGGGAAGATCCTAACTGGGTCTATTGTCGTGCCTCTCGCCGGTGCCTCCAACGAGGGAAGGTTATGGGCGTGCGGTACCCTGGCCCAGTAAGCAGACATAACCTTGTGTGTCCGTAGTTGGATGATAACCACTTTTGTCCCCGTTTGGTACCGTTTTTCCACGACGATGGCCGTTGGTGCCTTTGGTAGGCACGGGGCCACCCATGACCTGGCTCAGAGGGGAGTTGGTCGGAGTGGCCGGGAGAGTGTCATGGCAGTAGGACGGTGTCGGTTCAATATCCGGCGTATCTCGTAGTAGGGGTCCTAAGCTAGGCGTCTTGGAGCGATGGTAACATGGACACATGATTTTACCCAGGTTCGGGCCCTCTTGATAGAGGTAAAACCCTACATCCTGCTTTTGATTGTATTCATATGGGGTGTAGTACAAAGTACATGTGTCTACCACGAGATTGTAGTAATGAATATGAGATTGTCTATTGACTAGCCTGGCCTCCGTTTATATAAGACACCGGAGGCCTAGGGTTTAGGAGAGTCCTTGTCTCGGGCACCAAGTCTTGTGGAGTCTTCCTTGTATGCGGCAGGGGTTGTCCGAACTGGCCCATGAGTATGCGGCCACGGGGTCCTCGGCCCAATCTAACTGATCGGGAGATGACGTGGTGAGTACCCCCTAATCCAGGACACCGTCAGTAGCCCCCTGAACCGGTCTTCAAGTTGGGGACGCTCCTTGATTCTTCCGAACTGTTCTTTATCTTCGGTCGTCGGTCTTGAAAACTGGTTCAACAAATCTTTCCATCTTCGATCTTGAGGATGCCGAAGTGAATCCGAAGAGTTTACACGTCGGGTATCCGAGGAGCCCCTTTAAGTTTCCGGCCTTTATCAACGCCTTGTTATTTTTATGCCACACCTCGAGTTTGATGTTGTTCCCGGGTGGCAGTGTCCTCTTGTGTCCGAGCTCCAACGCCGGACTGCATTCGAGATATCTTTTGCAGCCGAGCACCAACGCCGGTCTATATCCGAGCTCCAACGCCGGAATGTATCCGAGCTCCAACGCTGGACAGTATCCGAAGAGAATTGTTATAGTCAAGCTCCAACGCCGAACTGCATCCGAGCTCCAGCGTCGGACTGTATCCGAGCTTCAACGCCGAACTATGTCCAAGCTCCAACGCCGGACTATGCCGGAAATGCCCTCTAAGGAACCAGCCACTTGCATCCGAGCTATATGCCGAACTGCTTCTGAGGTGGCTCAACACCTCGGTCATGGGCTAATTGTTTGTGGATTTTATTTCCGATGCATATAAATTTATTTGCTGACGAGATGTATTGCCAGTAGTCCTCAAGGTGTCTATCGGCCTAAAATCCGAGATGCACCTGAAGAAAAAAATTAGACCGCTGACCCTAGTAGCCCCTGAGACTCAGGTCGATTCATAAAATCAGCCTGAGGATCAATTCCCAGCTAGGCAGCATACTTAGGAATAGAAACGCAGTGTGCAAAGTCCTCGAGACTCAGGTTGGGTGTGGCCAACCAACCTGAGGATAATAATCTCATCGAAAACTATATTGCACTTTAAATTTTCGACATTGGATTGTCAATGCAGTAGCCCCCGAGACACTGGTCAGGTGGCAACACCAGATCAGGGGATCGATGTACCCCTTTAATGTTTGTAAATAATAAGCACGAAGCCCAATAGCCCCCGAGCCTTAATGTGGGCACGGGTGGCCGAATTACGAATCAATATCCAAAGTAAATACAAATACCGATGATATGTTTATTTTGACTCCGTTGCGACCGTTTATCAGTTGAAAGTGGCCCATCGTCGGCTTCTACCCCTTTGTAGATACTACGCAGGGTGTTTCCGCAATAAAAAGATAACCCTTAGCCGACGTCTCGGTGCCCGAAGGCGGTTGAGTTAGCGGAAACGAGGCAATCAGATATGCGGGCTTTATAACTTTCACTTAGTCAGAGGAGTTTTAAATTGGGGAAGCTAACTACGAGCCCCCGGTTAGTGTTCGGCGACAGCCGAGGTCAAGCCGTAAACACTTCGGCCAATGTTATGAACGGCCCGTCATTTAACACAGTCATCGGATCACTGACTAGTTTACGCTTATTGTGACAGTCAGTTTTCGGCTTTCTCCACTGAGGTGCTTAACCATGCTAGCTGGAAGCACAAACGCAGTGGTTCTCCTTTTGCACACCAGGCCGACTGAAGCGGAACGTAAGCGGTCAAGCACAGGAGCCGGGCAACCCGACTATTGACCGAAGACACAATTCAAAACCAATGCATATATAGTAATAGCCGAGAATGTTTTTGCCGAATCTCTAAAGGTGTCCGGCGTTTGTACTACGCGACTTATGCGGGAAACACACAAATAGTTTAAAAGTGCCATAAGCATGGAAAACCAAAAAACGTCAGTAAAAACTAGACGTCCGAACAAGATCAAGTGTTCGGTGCCAATCTGAAAATTGGTCCTAGAAAAGAAAAAAATGCTTATGTAGTGCTTTAATATGATACATCCTATCTCAAGACTTCAAGCAGTTCATCCTACGGCCTCAACCTCCTATCCCTAAGGCGGGGTACTTCTCGTTAGGCCAATTTAGCAACTAAACTCTAGCGGCTTTGAGAGAGAAATTAGGCTCCCCGGCTATTGACCACACACTCGCGTCGAAAAAGGAGTGATAGAAAAAGACTTTGCAATGACTAGGAAGAAATTATTTATTATAAAATGGCTCATATAAGTTTAAGAGCCCCCAAGTGACTTGGGTAAAAGAATTTTTATGTATAATGATCATATGTACCGAAGTACTTGTATCATATTTGTGTTCACCCGAACTTTAAACGCGTCTTAACCGACCTCGGCTTCTCCCTCTTTGGTCTAGGACCGAAAAGTGTTATGTACTCCACCTGTCGAGAATATCAACGGTGTTTCCGATAACCAGGCAATCAGGCCATATGGCTGTAACAAACAAAGCGTGCTCAGGGAACTTATGCTATATTACTGACAAAGTGTAAGAAGTATCTTCGAAGAAAATAGTACCCCCACCGATACCTTTCTTCGGTGCTCATTGTTACTATGAGACTTGTGCAATAGAGTTTTTGTACTCATGAGTTCCATTGTGTGCCGACCATAATTGAAAATAAGAGTGCTAGCTTCGGCTTCACCCAGTCTGAGGTCCGGCTCGAATGACCCGATCGTGACAATCGCAGAGGTGCTCCCTTTACTCCCTAGCCGAACAATCGGGAACATAGGGGTAAACACAGGAGCGAGGCAACCCAACTTGCAAATCGCTTAAGTCAACATGGTGCATATTGTGGCGTAATACACGAACAAGGAACGAAGCCGTACAAGTATAATCATATGCAAGAGGAAAAGCTTCATAAAGGAAGCCCCCAAGTAAATGGGGTATTTGAATTTGTGTGTCACAAACAAAGTTTTGACAAGGGAGTTTTTTCACATACAAATTTTTACCAAGAAGGTATAATGCTTGGTCGAACCGAACAAAATTTAAGACTTTGAGCACGAAAGCGACTTAGCTGGTTAATGTGTTCGGCATTGATGACGCGGTCCGAGCTTGGTGCGGGACAAGGTCTCAGCCCCCAAGCCTGTGGCCGAGCGAAGAGCTCGGCACTCCGAAGTGGCGACATGGCACGGCCAACGTGGCGAGGTAGAACCCTAGTCCGATCGAGGCGGTGGAGCAGGCCGGCAGTATGACACCGAAGTCCCGGGCGTGGGTTAATGAAGTGATGGCGAAACCCCCGGTCCAGCCGAGGTGACATGGTACGTCAGTACGCCGAGGTGACAGAGCTACCCAAGCCGGATCATTTACCTGTGCACAGAAAATAGTGCGAGCCGGAGATAATAGTAAAAAAATTGTTGCGTAATTAATAATTTATGCAAAGTGAGTAATAAAAGAAATTTGGCCCGTGTGCCGAACACTCGATGAGGTAGAGCTCTCTCAACGATGCCGAAGTCCCCGAGGCAACCGAACATGTCGGTATGACAATTTGACCAACAAGATGATCACGCGAGCCGATTTATGCCGATTGGGACGACGGCGTCGGCTTGCCGAAGTGACCGCGTGACGCAGTCAAAGTCGATTACAGGGATACGCGTTGACGCGACGCAATGACTTGGTCGATGCAGGCGGGACGACGACATCGGCTTGCCGAGGTGTTGGCGCGGCCCAACCAAAATAGATTGCCTGCACGCACAACATAGTGCAACCAAGAAATAATAATAATGAAAAAAGGTGCATAATTAATTTATGCAAAGTAAAAAAGGTTTGGTAAATATGGCCTGAGCGTTGAGGCTAGCTCGATGGTATGATGGCATTGTGGCGCGGCGATGTCGACACATGTCAGCCACCCTCAGTGACAGCAAGACGCCAGCTAGACGGACGTTGTGCCCAAGTGTCGACAAAATAACCCTGCAAAAATAATGCATTGCAAAACAACAGAAAATATTCTATGTGCAATAATTTTGGGAGCTAACCGAATAGTTAGGAAAAACAAAACATGTTCGACGGCAATGACGGGGCTGATCCAAACTACTAAAATTCGCTGACCAAAATCGAGGTACCATACTGATGTGTGTTTGGAGGTCCTCATCCCCATGTGGTCGCTCGGGACATGCTGCCGCTGCTTTATGTATGCGTTGCCGCGCGTGCGCCCCTGAGAAGCTGATCAAGCCGGAGCTTGCCAGCTTGCGCGGGGATCATCTCCTCCTGTTATGCACACTCTTTATAGGGCAAATCCGGTTGCAGATACGGCGTCCGTCAGACTGCGGACAAAAAATCCACATCCAGATGCTGATGAAACGATAGTACAAGGCTGGCACTTCTTGGGACCGGAGTACTGCCCAATTTTCACAATTCTGATCTGCCAAAACAAATAAAAGGCAATGGCCTATACAAAACAAGTAAGAACTGCCATGAAAAGATTCTCTTCTCTTTCCTTTCTACGCGAGGTAGTATTTTGGATTACTAGATCCAACCACGTCCAGGACACTGTACTGCAAAACTAGTAGTCAATTGGATTAGCATACTAGTACTCAATTACGTGAAGCAGTAAGATTCTAGGTCCATGCACTTTTTAGCAAAAGGTAGCAGAGGACTGGCGGCCGGGCAGGAGATGAAATAAAAAAAAAGCTAAGGAAAAGGATCTCCCTGGTGCGTGCATTCCGTCAGGCTGATTTGATCGGCCGATGTGCATAGTTGCCACGCGTGAGCTCTACTGGTCCAGGGTGGCTCCTTGGCTACGGCGCCGCCTGATGGATTCTTCCATTGCCTCTGTGCCCGTTTTTCCGACACCTCCACGGCGCACCGACGCCACAACAGCGGAGATCGGATCTGCCGTATTATCCGAGGTCGGACACTTTTTGTATGATCTTGATTTGACTGTGAACAGGGTATCCTGAGGCAGTAGTCATAATTTACAATAAAGATAGTCTATACAGAACACATGTAATTGAAAATATATCACCTGATCATCCCATCGATTCGCATCGATCACCCAGCAGGCTCTCAATAAAAGCACCAATATCGATTCAATATCCGGCGTATCTCGTAGTAGGAGTTCTAAGCTAAGCGTTTTGGAGCGATGGTAACATCGACACATGATTTTACCCAGGTTCGGGCCCTCTTGATGGAGGTAAAACCCTACATCCTGCTTTTGATTGTATTCATATGGGGTGTAGTACAGAGTACATGTGTCTACCACGAGATTGTAGTAATGAATATGAGATTGTCTATCGACTAGCCTGGCCTCGGTTTATATAAGACATCGGAGGCCTAGGGTTTAGGAGAGTCCTTGTCTTGGGCGCCAAGTCTTGTGGAGTCTTCCTTGTATGCGACAGGGATTGTCCGAACTGGCCCATGAGTATGCGGCCACGGGGTCCTCGGCCCAATCTAACTGATCGGGAGATGATGTGGTGAGTACCCCCTAATCCAAGACACTGTCAGACGGTTTTGTCGG
This sequence comes from Triticum urartu, assembly GCF_003073215.2. Classification (NCBI taxonomy): domain Eukaryota; kingdom Viridiplantae; phylum Streptophyta; class Magnoliopsida; order Poales; family Poaceae; genus Triticum; species Triticum urartu. The sequence goes on from NC_053024.1 coordinate 99,078,217, forward strand.
AACGCCGTTGGTCCACCTGAATGGGAGGGCGAGGCCATGGGTTCCGTGGTGTGGGTACAGTGTACTAACCTCTGCAGAGTGTATATTAAATCTATCGATAGTCGTGCCTGCGGATAAGGGCCCAGTTCGTGTCGGTCACACTGTGAGTCAACAGTAATAATAATAATGTGTTTAATAACAACCCCGGTTCGATGATGAGATAAGTTGGTTGTGATCGCCGGAAAAATCACCGTTTGAGACCAAGTGCTGGTCATGGTTGTGATCGTCGGAAAGATCACCATTTGAGACCAAGTGTTGGTCATGGTTATGATTGCCGGAAAGATCACCGTTTGGTTACGAGGTAACCCGAACAGAATAAGTGGTGCATATAATGTTATCATGTTGCATGATAGTGTCCTCATGTTTATATGTTCATGCCATGCTCATATTGTTCTAGCAGTATTATGTTCATGTTGTTCATGCCATGTTATCCTGATGATCTCATGATAATTCCTGCTTAACCTGTAATTGCCATGTTGTTGTTTGTCTTGAATGCTTTTGGTTATTGTGAGCTTGCAAGTACATTCAATGTACTGACCTGGCGTGTCATGCCAGTTTGCAGGTCATGCCGTGATTACTTGATTGCTTGTCGTGGTTTCCATCCGTGCGAGCTAGGATAAAAGTTCCAACCAGAGTCCCTGCGGATTGGAGTTCATCATCGTTGTTCGTTGTTCCGCTGTCAGTAGTTGTTCCGCTGCTTCGAGTTGTTATGCTGCTTGTATAAAGCAAGCGTGGTTGGCGTAGTGTCACCGTACCGATGTTATTCATTGTAATATCGGAACCCTTGTATCCATATTCGCGTTGTAATAGAGAGTTGGTTTGTTCTATACTAAGCAGTGACGTATTCCAGAAGACTTCACCTCAATCTCTGGGCTGGAATACAGGGCGTTCCAGTTTTCTCTGAGCCGGGGTGTCACAAGTTGGTATCAGAGCAGGTCTGGCTGTAGGACGCCCTAGTCAGCGCGAGCGGTAGAAACCGATAGAAATCAGTAGTTTAAAGTCCGACCTGTTTATTGCTTTTGGTTGCTGCATTTGTTTGTTGCATAGCATGCATATAGCCTTAGTATTTGTTGATAATGGTTTATCCGGTGAGTGTAGCTGGCATCGGTTCGGATCCACTACAGCTCAGCTTTTGCATTTCTCCAGTTTTATTTTCTTGCTCGTTCTTTAATGTTTGGTGTCATTTCTGTCCCAGCAGAGTGATGCCAAGTGATCCCGACACCGTTTGCAAAAATGGTGCTCAGGTATCTCGCCGATATCCTCCTTTCAGCCCCGCCTATCGTTTCGGTGATGGACATGCTTCTATCCTGAATCGCTCTTCATTTTGTCATGTTGGAAACCCTTAATGATCTTAGTTATCAAGAAGGGGCAATGTCAGCAGCCTCAGTTTTTCCCCGATATCCAATTTCTTGGACGAGTACGTATCTTTTCCGTCCGCTTGATAATAATGTGGTTGCGACCTTCGTGTCCCACTACATGATTACTGAGTATGTTCTCGTCTTCGAGCTAGTCTGGGTTGCTACCTGGCTAAGCTAGCACTTGGTGTAGCGTTGTTTACACCAATTCTTCCACACATTTATTCGTCCTCGTGCACACTGTCACATCATGCTAGATCGTAGAACCGGAGATCCCGCGAGATTTGTGTGCTTAAGTAGGCAAGCATATTGTGTGACTAGCAGTAATATGTGGCATTGACTGTGTGTGAATTGATTGTTGTTGTGTGCTTTTGTTTAGTTGAGTTTTCGTTTTCTTCTTTCTTTCTGGGCCCCGGTGTTACATTATGTTTCCCCTATAAAGAGTAGCTCATCAACCGCCACCGGACCCTAAGAATCAGCAAGGAGTTCAAATATTTGGAAACTCGGCTAAACAGAATGGAATTCTCAGCCGACATCAGTGAAATGGGGAATATCTGTTTTTGAGGCTGATAATCAATTTTTTATTAGTATGCACTCCTCACAACATTACTGATAACTCAAGTCTACATCGGTACAAAATCCTCACAACAGTAATGATCAAGTTAGCAACAAGACAAGTCAGGTACAAGATCAACGGTACATTTTCAGTCAAATGTATGGATCATATACAAAATTTTGGCTCAGCAATGCATGATGCTTGAAATATGTTATCATCCAAAATAAAGTCAAAATGTGATATGCTCAAGGCAGACAGTCATACAAATTTTCTCATGCAAATTATCATCCCCAAAATATTATGGGCGTGTGTGTAGATTTTAGTCTGAATATTAGTATGAAGCTTGGGATGTAAGAAATTCAGTCTTCTTCCACACGTTATCGGAAGAAATTTATGATGAAAGGCTCCTCAATTTTTCTCAGCAAGATACCGCGGTAAAAGCTTCTGACAGACGAAAATGAATTTTTCTCAACAAGCAAACCCGAGGAGAAGCTTCTCAAGTACGGAACTCGGGCTTCCCCAGCACAATAATCAGACCAGGCTTCATGTATAGAGCCTTCTTCTGCACGATACCTAGACAAAGGATTTGAGCAGAAGATAACGAGTCTTCCTCGGCAAGCTACTCGGATGGCTTCTCTCGTAAGACATTCAGTCTGCGTCAGTATCATACTAATACACCATCCTCGAAAGTTATATGATAAGCAGTACCGCTCAAGAAGCAGACTCACAACATTTTGTCGGAAGCACAAATCCGTCAGGGCATGTGTCTTATTCAAAAAGCCAATGTTTGGTTGCATGTGAATCTTCTATATGGTGATCATGTATCCCCAGTCATATTAATCAATCATACGAGATGAGGCAAGGATCCAACAGATATACCTAAGGAAAGTGAGGATCCCACAACCTCACGAGTCAGGCAAAGGAAAATAAGCAGAGATACATCCCACGAATTACAAGAATTGACAAGATTCTGGGGATGAAATGACAGAATCAACAGTCTTGACGAAGGTCATCAAGGTCATTATTCCCGCAACTGACAAGGAGATCCCTTAAAACCTTGTCACCTTCTTGTATGATTGGCCTCAACAATAGGCTATGTACCGCTACAAGTCCCGATTATATGTCATATATGTGCGGACCCCGGTCAGAAAACAGGCACAAGGGAACAATGTCAAAAATATTGCACTAATCACGTCCCTGGTCATACGAAGAATCAAGGACAGGTGTGGCCAAGGTATTCTAGTAAGGTACCCTCACAAAGAAAATCATGACCGTTAAAGGGTGAGACTGACAGCAAAGGTATGATGATTTTTGCACGACCCTCAGGGTCCGGATACCCAAATCAGTTGGAGGTCGTAATTCCATATGGATCCACAAAGGCATACCCTCAGCGCCCTACTCTGTTTTACAAGGATTTCATATCACGCTGACCCGCTTGGAATGGTTACTGTGGAAAATCCAAATGGGTATACCGACAAAATGAGAAAGTCAGAAGCCGAACAATCAGCTCAGATCCGGTATACTCACCGACGAAATCAAGTACACGGCCAGTCTATCAGAAAAAGCAATTGTCCATCAGCCCCCTGTCAGGCCAATCTCAAGGTGGAAATATTTGAGGTATGACACAGCTATAACTCCATACACCGTTATATTGCTCCTGACAAAAGGCAGTCGAATCATTGGTACCTATATCATGCTCGAGCCAAAGGGGTAAATCAAAATAAATCAGTACCACCTATGAGCAGTTAGATCCCTTCAAAAGATGGCCATGATTAATTCTCAGCATTTATTGAAACCAGAAGGCCTGCATTTATTTGAAGCAACCCCATGAAAGAAGTAAAAAAGGTTTTTCATGACCAAATGAAAAATTTATGCCCAGATCCATTGGACATCACCACAGGTATGGGAGAATCAATGTCAGTAAAAAGGAATTGGTATATGAGCAAAGACCCGTCAGAATTGGGAAAGGTGAAGCAAACCACCCCAAAGCAAGGTAAGCAGATCATATGAAATTCTTAAGGGAACAATATACAAAGGAAATGGATACCCGAGTTGGAAACGGTGTCCTCAAGTCATACTGGTTCCCTGAGCAACTAAATCTCGAGGACGAGATTTCTTTAAGGGGGTAAGAGTTGTAACAGCCTGGATTTTGGCCCTTTTCTTTTTCTTTTGATTTATTGGGATTTTGCTCTTTTTTCTTTTGGAGTGGTTCTGTGGCCTTGTCACCTGGGAAATCATCTTCATTTGCCCCTCCGTAGTGGCTCATCATTCCCCAAAACCTTGCCAAGATCATGTCACTTCACTGCTTGACCAAACCCTAATTTCTTTTTCGCAGGAATATTCCTTTTTCTATTAAAGGAATAACCCTAATTGCCCTAGGTTGCGAAGCAACCTATATTTCTGCCCATCCAAAAATCCTCAAATAATTCTTATAAATTATCTGGGTCATAACTTCCTCAAATATGGAAAAATATTTCATTGGCCATATTTCTCATCATGCTCAATAAATTCATTTCATATTCTGTCCTAAATGGCACATTGTGAAGCAAGTGCTACTTATATTATCCCATTTGACCCCAAATTTCTTGGACATCTTTTCCTGTCCAAATAGTTGACTTGTGCCAAAATTCAACTTTATTTGCCTAGGCAAACTTCCTCAGTGACTTTTCAAAGTTCCTGTCTGAGGGAAGCCTTTGTGAAGGAAGTGCTAGCTAGGGTTATCCAAATGAGTTGAAATTTTGCACACTACTTCATGTGCCCATATTATGACACATTTCAGCCCCATCCAATCAGCTATGTGAGCACAGGACCAAATCTTTGGTTCTGGCAATATTTTCAGGTTGTGAAGCAAGTATAATTTATATTGCTTTCAAAATCCTGATAAATTATGAGAGTGTTCTCCTACGCAAATAACTTCTCTCCACCAAATTTGGCACCATTTCACCTAGCCAATATGTCTCTAGAATTATTGCAAGATTCTAGTCAGTGAAGATAGCTGTGAAGGAAGTACCATTTTGATGAATCCGATTAGTATGAAAATTTTAAAGCTTCTTACTATGACCAAGTAACTAAGCCTTGCGAAATTTCAGCTCAAGTTGATGCTCCACATGAGTGCATCATCCAAATCTTATTTCTGGACCAATTTATGCATTTGTTAAGCAACTGTAATAATCCTTGATCCAAACCCCTCCATAATTACCAGGACCATATTCCTTCCTAACCTAAACCTACCAGACAACTCATTTGCCTCTAAGCTCACCTCAATTGATCACTGTTTCAAGATCAAGTTTACTGCAGTAAACTTTAGAGCTCACTTACCATTTCACCACGGAGTCTTTGACCGAGCTACCACGTCAGTTGGAACCTATCCAGGAAGGACTAAACCCCAGTCACCATTTGGGCGACAGTGTGGCACTGTGTGCACCAGTGCGCGCGGTGACCACTGCTTTGGCAGACACTGGCCGCACCCAGAACGTCTTCTTGCTCAGGCCCCTTCTCTGCTCGGCGTCTCAGCGAGCACGAGCCTGTCTACTGTGTTCCACGCGTCGTCGTCGTCCTCCTGGAGCCATTTTCCCCTCTGTCCGCTTCTCCGTCGGTGCTCGTCGCCGCACGCCCACGAGCGAGCTGTAGCCGACAAGGCATTAATGGCATTCGGCCACTTCTCCTCTGTGCCCCTCGGCCCCTCCTGCCCTGAGCACCTCTGTAGCTCGTCCGATTCCTTCTCGTCGTGATCCCGCGCCTCCCCGTGATCGCTGGTCGTCGCCAGAGCATGGCCGGACGCGAGCGGCGGCACCCGAGCCATGGCCACGCATCCACGGCCTCCCCTCCTCGCCCAGCCTATAAGTAGACCTCCCCGCGCAGTCCCGAGCACGCCACCAGCCCCCTCACTCCCAGCAACCTCCCCATCCATCCGCCCGAGCCTCTGGAGCTCTCCTGCTCCACCATTACCACCATGGCCGCCGCCCCCTCTCGCTCAAGTTCGAGCAACCGCGAGCCCCTCCCTCTCCCCATCATCACCAGAGCCCTCCCACATCGCCCCTGACCCTTCCCAGTACCACGCCGTCGTCGTTCTGTGGCTGAGGCGTCGTGCTCAACTCCGGCTGAAACCACCGTCCGCCATTCCCTTGCTCCCGCCCTCCTCAGTCCACCACGGCGACCGTGGAATACCCCATCGGGTGCGGCTCCTCCCGCTGAACTCGTCCATAGGTCGAGCAACGCGAGAGGTGGCCGGAGTCACCGGGGATCCGCGTCGGGGCCGCCGGCCTCGTCTCTGCATCACGGGTGAGCGGGAGGAGGACAAAGAAGACCTGCGAGCAGGGCCCCACCCCCACGGACCCCACCTGGCAGCCGCTCAGGACTGGCCCCTCCTTTGCCAGCATGGCAAGTGGAGGCGCATTCGCGCTGATTGCGCTTTCCATTCGCGTAAGCGCATTATTCTTCCTCTTCAGCCAAAATCCATTTTCTATTAATGAAAGCGTATTCTCTGTCCCGTTTAGCGAGACGTCCGTTTTCGCTTTCAGAAAGCGTAATCTGGTTTCACTTTGTCCAGGCATGCACTTTCTCCATTCTGAAGACGTATTTTATGAGAATGCGTTTTTTGTTTTCAGCCCAGGGACCTGTTTGCAGTGGTTCTTTTGTAGATTAGTCCCTGGAAGAAAACACTTCATAACTTTTGGACCGTAACTCCGATCGAGGTGAAACCAGCGCTCACTTCTTCTTATCTTCGAGCTCTATCTTTTGGTAACATTTTCACTTGGTGGTCTCATAGTGAAAATGACCATTTTGCCCTTGCCTCTAAGCAGCCCCCTTTGAGAAAGAACCGTCCGACGTTTCGTTCCGCGGCTTCACTGCACTTCTTCCCGGAGTCTCCGTCACCCCCAGGCAAGCCACAATACCCACTTGCATGATAGTCATGCAATAGCCATGATTTTCAACTTGAATATCTATTAAATGTTTGCTTGTTTAAAATATGGTTATCGTTGTTTTGGTAATGCTTTTGGGTTAGTGCTTACTTTCTTGCTGTGTTGTTATGCACCTGGTTATCATGCCCTGCTAGTTGATGGTATTCCTTTCATATGCTTATGCTTGCTAGTAGTACATGTTGATGTTGGTAATGGTCTTCGGTGCACGACTGCCGTCTGTCCCGAGTACCGTTGTTATGCATGTTCCATTGCATCCAGTTGGTTAAATGCTTGCATGATGGCATTGTTGATATGTTCTTACATGATATTTATTGTTGAGGCTAGTGGTCATGCTATGTTTCTGAGAAGTATGTACTTATGATGTTCATGCTAGTCAGTATGCCACGCTCAGTTGGATATGATTACTTGTTGATATGGTGGATAGTTATGTTGTACCCTCATGATTATGTTGATATCATGTTCATGCATTGTAATTACATCATGTTATTTTATCATGGCTCATCATATTGCATTCAAGTTTAACCGAATTAAATTGAACTTGAACAATTGTTGGCTGAGTCATGGTGCCACCATATCGAGCTGACCAGTGCAACCACGCTTACCTTTATGGGAAGGTCCTAACTGGGTCTATCGTCGTGCCTCTCGCCGGTGCCTCCAGCGAGGGAAGATTATGGGCGTGCGGTACCCTGGCCCGGTAAGCAGACATAACCTTGTGCGCCCGTAGTTGGATGATAAGCGCTTTTGTCCTCGTTTGGGACCGTTTTGCCACGACGGTGGTCATTGGTGCCTTTGGTAGGCACGGGGCCACCCATGACCTGGCCTAGAGGGGAGTTGGTCGGAGTGGCCGGGAAAGTGTCATGGCAGTAGGACGGTTTTGTTGGAACGTCGTTGGTCCATCCGAATGGGAGGGCGAGGCCATGGGTTCCATAGTGTGGGTATAGTGTACTAATCTTTGCAGAGTGTATATTAAATCTATTGATAGTCGTGCCCGCAGATAAGGGCCTAGTTCGTGTCAGTCACACTGTGAGTCAACAGTAATTACTTCACAGTATAACTCAGCTAGTTAGGAACCACCACAACGTGTTGAGGTCCTCAACCATCCGATCTGAAGCTGGAACGGACCAGATCCATTTGGTCATCTCAACCAGCACTGATAGGTCGTTTTCACGGCCTCGCGACCTGGCGCACGTACTCAGGCTGCTGCTCCACATACCGAGTTGGGGATATCCTCGTTCGCCGGGCTGGTTGGTGGCTGAAAAAGCCCATATAGGCACAACGACAGGAGTACGGCCTCCATCTATCAGTGGGCCAGGGCCCGCCCAGCTCTAGAGAAAAAAACATATATTATAGTATTACGCTGCACGGGATCAGTTATTGGTCATGCTTATGTCTAAAAAAAAAGTTATTGTTCATGCTTGCGTTTTCTCAATGTTTCTGTTTATATAGGAATATACTAGCATGACCATCTTGATCCCGATGCTATGTGGACATGTACTGGAGTATTTAGACACATATTTGGTGCTCCTATTTATAGCATACATATAGAACAGGAGGAGACACCACCTGTTCTGACTACTAGGTCTAAGCCAATACTGCCAATACTGATATTCTAACGGGCCAGTTCTTAACTTCAAATATGCTAAGTATTTCAAATATGTGAAATACCTCATTAAATAAATATTCAAATGGATTGGCTCTAACTTCAAATAAATATGCCCTCAATCATGGCATTCTAGCTTAAGCCATTCAAATTTCATGAAATATTTTTATTGTTCATCCATTTCAAATATATCGTAGATTTTTGTTTAAAATGGACGGGCGCAGCAACGCGCGTCTTCACGGTCTAGTCTCTCCCTAATTAATAATAAAGCATGGATTGAGTCTTCGGATTCATCGTCGCGGCCTTTTTGCGAAAAAGTCCCTTATGTTTTAGTTATTTAACCCGCAATCCATTGTTAATCTGCCAGACTGAAGGAAAAAACGGTTCGATGAAAAAATACACCCGTACGCATCTGCTCCTCTCCTCGATCCTCACCTTTACCCAGGCCGATCTATTCCCCCTCGCCGCCGCCACACCCCAGCCCCCTCGCCGGCGCGGCCGCACCTCAGCCCGCTTGCCGCCCCCGTCGCAACCCAACCCTTCCTCCCCTCCAATGGATGCTGCCCCAACCACCTCATCCAATAGGAAGCCCCAGTTTGGCAGCCTCTGTTCCCGCCCTTCAGCGGCCACCTCGCCGCTCCTCCAACGCCCAGCACGTCCTTATCCAACGCCCGATTGAATTGTTGCTGCCAAGATCTGCCTCAATGTGGTTTGCATCATTGCGGCGACGACATCGTCGATCTTCGACTCCGGCGGCTACATCCAGAAGGACTACCACAATTCTCGCGGCTGGTATCCTCTACTCTCATCTCCCTACTATGAATCCTGACTGATTCTCTTCCTCCTCCTTGTGTCTTCCTCTCTGAATTTGGTAGTAGGTATTAGTGCGTAGCAAGTAGTTAATCAGCCAGTGGTGAATCTAGGATAAGAATGGAGGGTGCGCTGAAATCATTAGTCATTGTGCTAAACTGGTACGAGTATGATTTATAGTCTGAATTGTTGCATGACAAAACAGTACCATGTTCTCTGAATATTTTTATTCCTCTGAAGTTGTGTGTGCTACAATCCTATCGCATTGGCATGTATATTCTGCATCTCTTGAAGATATTTGTGACATGTTGGCTGCCTTTTCCCCCCTTCTTTGCGGTTAAACGTTTCAGTCTTTAATACCCTGGTTTTAGGCTATAATCCCCCGATTAGTACTGATATATGGAGTACTTATACAGAGTTGGGGCCGGGCACTAGATCTTGCACTCTGAAATTAATAATACATCTTCTGCAATACTGATAGTACTATGAGATTCTTAGTACTCTGATTAGTATTGATATATGCAGCAGTGATGCAAAATTGGGGGCCCCACATCTTGTACTCTGATTAGTACTGAATTTTTAAAAGTTCATATACTCTGAAATTCATTGTACATGACGTAAACTTCTGCAATACTGATAGTACTATGAGATTCTTAGTACTCTGATTAGTATTGATATATGCAGCAGTGATGCAAAATTGGGGGCCCCACATCTTGTACTCTGATTAGTACTGAATTTTTAAAAGTTCATATACTCTGAAATTCATTGTACATGACGTAAAGTGCTCAAGGTGCTTGTGCGTACACTCTGCAAACACTGAACATACAAAGTGCACAAGGCTGATATATTTCCCTCCATTTCTGTATGAATAAATCCTAGATCGTTACAAATAACATGCCAACCTTCTTTTCACTTCATGCCACTGTAAGGTTGGTTTGGTGCTGATGCTCCTTACGTCCATATCATTGTAGATGGCTGTGGAAATCTGGAAAATTTGCCTTTTCTACCAAGATGAGAATCAACAACATAAAGTTCTAGAAGGATTCATGGACAGAAAAGATATCTCCTTTTATGAGTTAATCAAATTGATTGAATAAGTTGGCTTCTCGCCGGCATATGGTTTCTTGTACTACAGGAAGAAATACCCGTGTGGCTGATGCTATTCTGACATTGCTTCTGACCATGAAATACTTTGTGTTCAGTCTTCCCCTGAAAGTTAGCATAGGAATACATAATGTTTCTTCAGAATGACAGAGCACCAAATCGAGGCAGTAGGTTGCCATCGAATCCACAGAATAAAACTGACTTGTGGATGTGATTAATCACTTACCAAAGTACAAGTTCATTCTCTGATGAAAAAGGTCAGTGTTTGGGGCGCACTGCGTAGCAAGGATATGTTGTAGGCTATATAGCTCTTCTGTGGACTGTGAGAGGTTGGGGTTCTCATGCTTGCTTGGTCGGAACCTTTTCTTTTGAGTCGATTGATGGACGATGGGCATGAGGGCATCTCTGCACTAACTACGCTGTATGTGTACTCCACTACATACAGATAGCTCGCTCGTCGTATCTCGACAGAAGAAGAACAACTTTGATCGATGGAGATGGATTTCTTTCCTGTTGTTGCAATTGTATGTGCCTTGCCGACTAAACTATCTTCTTTCTTATTTACTGTCAGGTAGCTCTTTCAAAGATAGCTCGCTCGTCGTATCTTGATAGAAGAAGAACAACTTTGATTGATGGAGATGGATTTCTTTCTTGTTGGTGCGATTGTATGTGCCTTGCCGACTAAACTATCTTCTTTCCTATTTACTGTCACGCAGTTCTTTCAAGTCCATTTTCTCTAGCTACATGATGTTTTCTTTATAGGCTGTAATTTATTTGGCATTTGTGATAGCCAAATTGTCATGTCAAACGTGCTTTGAAGATTTTTTTATTGCAATTGACATGTAATTTATTTTCTAAATAACCTATTCTTGATGGAGTCCGATCTCCTTTTTGACATATTCCAATAATAAGTTCTCATGTTCAATAATGCAATTCGGTAGATTATCTTGGATTATGGCATTGGGTTAATAGGATTTCATTGAACATAAATTTCGTTCTGCGCACAGGGATTCAAACTACAGTGCAATGATTTATTGAAAAACCTGCATCTTAGTACTGCCCCATTTTCTGCGATTCAAATCTTCTTGGCTATGATAGATGGTTCAAAAACCATGTGAATCTTGGAATGGATCTGTTCTTCATATGTTATTATAGCCCGTGCATGAACTATTTTAAGACATGTTTACATTAAGGTCATATACATTGTTTTATAAGATGGTAAATTCAAAGAACTGTTTGAACCTTGGAAGTGACTCATAATTTTTGCAGCAGGGAAGCTATTTGTGGTGTAATATGCAGCTAAAGGTATTCCAGCATGAGCTTCCATGCACAACATCAGTGCTTAAAGTAAAGGCTTCAGGACTTAAAAGTAAAGTACACCCATGGCTTAACTTAGTTTCCTTTTCTTATAGATAACTTGATTCTCTTGTTACAGATAACTTGATTCTCTGCTCACAACCAACTGCAGCAAGAAATAATTTCACATGTAGCCTTTTCCTTTTCACTGCTTTGACAACATTATTTTTTGAGAACTGACAACATTTTAACATGGTATCACCCATTGCAACACATTGTAATTATGCAGCCACAGATCGCGCCAAAGCATAGCCAGCCTTGGTCCAAGGAGATAGAGAAGTACTAACAAGGTGGCTCGTTCGCAAGTTGGAGCCGTCCATGAGCTCACTGCTCTTGGTCGCTCACAGCAAAGAACTGCATGTTGGCTGGGGTCTTGCCCATGTAATATCTTCAGTACTGTAATGGCAGATTGTACTTACCTTTTTTTTGTAAATTTTTTTGGTGTTTAGGCCATGCTTATTGGGCCAAGAGGTAGACCCCGTATAATGCCGACCCGCTAAATGCATTTGCAGTTTGCGGAAATATGGCTTTGCGGGCCGGTGTGGGGGCTGAATATCCTTTTTTACAGGTCCGCTTTGCGCTGGCCGGCGAATCCTCTGCGAATCCTCTTTTACGGGTCCGCTTCGTGGGGTTTGCTCGGCCGCCCCCCGCGCCGGCCCGTAAATCAGTAATTTGCATTTCAATTTCGGGTATGAAAAAACATTTCTTCTTCCCAATACCAAAATGAGCATCCACCTTCTTGCACACATGTCCATCTCAATAAACCTCAATAAACTACCGAAATTGAACTGAATAGGTTGACAAAGTCGAATGAAAACAAGAACATATCCCGTCGTTTTTGCATTTGAAGAATACCCATCTGGGGTGTTGCAGCATTGCTAGATGTTAGCTACAACACTGTCTGGGCAAGGGGGAGAACCTGCATTTTTGCGGGTTGGGGTGGGAATTTTGCCTCGTCCTGCAAAAATATTTACAGGTCCGACGCGTTTGCGGGGTCTGATCGGACAGCTTTTTTTGCGCAGACCCATATTTTGACGGTTATTTTGCAAGTTGGGGCATTATACGGGGTCTGCTAGAGATGCTCTAAGGAGATATATGATTATATTTTCTCCCGTTGCAATGCACGAGCCCTTTTCCTAGTAATAATAATGTGTTTAATAACAACCCCGGTTCGATGATGAGATAAGTTGGTTGTGATCGCCGGAAAGATCACCGTTTGAGACCAAGTGCTGGTCATGGTTGTGATCGCTAGAAAGATCACCGTTTGAGACCAAGTGTTGGTCATGGTTGTGATCGCTGGAAAGATCACCGTTTGATTACGAGGTAACCTGAACAGAATAAGTGGTGCATATAATGTCATCATGTTGCATGATAGTGTCCTCATGTTTATATGTTCATGCCATGCTCATATTATTCTAGCAGTATTATGTTCATGTTGTTCATGCCATGTTATCCTGATGATCTCATGATAATTCCTGCTTAACCTGTAATTGCCATGCTATTGTTTGTCTTGAATGCTTTTGGTTATTGTGAGCTTGCAAGTACATTCAATGTACTGACCTGGTGTGTCATGCCAGTTTGCAGGTCATGCCGTGATTACTTGATTGCTTGCCGTGGTTTCCATCCGTGCGAGCTAGGATAAACGTTCCAACCAGAGTCCATGCGGATTGGAGTCCATCATCGTCGTTCGTTGTTCCGCTGCCAGTAGTTGTTCTGCTGCTTCGAGTTGTTATGCTGCTTGTATAGAGCAAGCATGGTTGGCGTAGTGTCGCCGTGCCGATGTTATTCATTGTAATATCGGAACCCTTGTATTCATATTCGTGTTGTAATAGAGAGCTGGTTTGTTCTATACTAAGCAGTGTCGTATTCTAGAAGACTTCACGTCGATCTCTGGGCTGGAATACGGGGCGTTTCGGTTTTCTCTGAGTCGGGGTGCCACATAAGGCCTCCTTTTAATAGAGAACCGGAATAAAACATTAGCACATAGTGAATACATGAACTCCTCAAACTACGGTCATCACCAGGAAGTGTCCCGACTATTGTCACTTCTGGGTTGCCGGATCATAACACGTAGTAGGTGACTATAACTTGCAAGATCGGATCTAGAACATAGATATAATGGTGATAACATAAACGGTTTAGATCCAAAATCATGGCACCCGGGCCCAAAGGGACAAGCATTAAGCATGGCAAAGGCATAGCAACATCCATCTCAAAACATAATGGATACCAGGGATCAAGCCCTAACAAAACTAACTCGATTACATGATGAATCTCATCCAACTCCTCACCGACCAGCTAGCCTACGAGGGAATTACTCACTCCTGGTGGGGAGCATCATGGAATTGGCGATGAAGAAGGGTTGGTGATGACGAAGATCGAAGATCCGCCTCTCCGGAGCCCCAAACGGACTCCAGATCTGGCCTCCCAATGAAAAACGGTAGGTGGCGGCGGCTTCGTCTCGTGAAACATGGTAATTCTTTCTCCCTGATTTCCCCCCTCCAAATATGTGATTTTATAGTATCAGGGTTAAGGTCTTCGGGGCCACCAGGTGGGGACAACCCACCTGGGTGTGCCTGGAAGGGGGCGCGCCCTGGTGGGTTGTGCCAACCCAGGTGCCCCCCTTCAGTGGTTCTTGGCTCCAGAAATTCTTATTTATTGAATAAAAAAGTTTCGTTCCAATCCGAGAACTTTTATTTCTGCACAAAAAACAACACCATAGTAGCTCTGCTGAAAACAACGTAAGTCCGGGTTAGTTTTATTTAAATTATGCAAATTAGAGTCCAAAACAAGAGGAAAAGCGTTAGGAAAAGTAGATATGACGGAGACGTATCACCTATCTTAATGGCTATAAAGAAAGAGCTTGTTGGTAGGCAACCCAATGAATAAAATATATTTTTCTCTTTTTCTTTCTGTTTTCGTGTGTTCATACAATTATGCTAATGTTATGATTGTGCTTTTATGTTTAATTAGTGTTTGTACAAAGTATATCCTTTAGGATCATGTTGGGTGATAGTTGACTTGATCTTGTTGGAAAACAAAAACTTTTGCGCCTAGTAGCAGAATTGTTAAAATCACAGAAGCGTGATAAAATTCTATATTTTTTACACAAGGTTTATACACAAATTGTGTATGTTTTCCTAAATTTTCAAAATCTTTGGAGTTACAGATTTATGGTCAAATTCCAAATTACTACAGACTTCTGTATTTGATAGATTCTGTTTTAGTTGCATTGTGTGCTTTTTTCATGAATCTATGGATTGTATCGGGGGTATAAGCCATGGTAAAGTTAGAATACGGTAGGTATAATACAATAATAAAATATGAATGGGTTTGCAACAGTACTTAAAGTGGTGATTTGCTTTATTGTACTAATAGATCTCATGAAGGTTTTGTTGAGTTTTGTGTGATTGAAGTTTTCAAGTTTTGGGTGAGATCACGATGGATGAAGGAATAAGGAGTGAAAAGATCCTAAGCTTGGGGATGCCCATGGCACCCCAAGGTAATATTCAAGGAGAACCAAGAAACTAAGCTTGGGGATGCCCCGGAAGGCATCCCCTCTTTCTTCTAACAACCATCAGTAATTTTACTTGGAGCTATATTTTTATTTGTCACATATCATGAGTTTTGCTTGGAGCATCTTGTATTATATGAGTGTTTGCTTTTTTTTCTTTTTAGTTAGTCACATATCATGAGTTTTGCTTGGAGCATCTTGTATTATATGAGTGTTTGCTTGTTTTTCTTTTTAGTTTGTCACAATCATCCTTACTGGACACACCTATTTGAGAAAGCCATAATGATTCTATGATTTGTTAGAATTGCTCTATGTGCTTCACTTAATTTTTTTGAGCTATGGAATTGCTCTAGTGCTTCACTTATATCTTTTTGAGCATGGTGGTGCTTTAATTTTTGAAGAAATACTCTCATGCTTCACTTATATTATTTTCAGAGATGATTTTTTTATATCATGTTCTTCACTTAAATTTGTTTGAGAGCTTGTTGTAAGCAATGGTAATATATGAAATTAGTCGCAAAGTGATAGATATCCAAGGGGGATATAATAAAAACTTTCATGAAGATCATTGGATATTATAAACTTGATTCCTTGTAATAGTTTTGAGGTATGATGATAGTAATATGTGAGTCATGTTGGTGAGTAATTATGCTTTAGTACGAATATTGGTGTTAAGGTTTGTGATTCCCTATGCAACCACGAAAATCAATAGTTATGCAACGAAATTACATCCTACTTGTGGTGCATTATTAGGCATTACTTATGGTTAATGCTAGTTTATAATCGTTTTCTTTTCTTGGTTGGTTGCTTCTCAATCTATTTGTTAGCCTTTCCTTGTACTAAGTGGGAATACTAATTGTGCATCCAAAATCCTTAAACCAAGTTGCGCCCAATGAGTCCACCATATCTACCTATATGCGGTATTTCCATGTCGTTCCAAGTAAATTTGTATGTGCCAACTCTAATTTTCAAAAATGAATTTCTTTTTTGTGTGCCTGTACCGCTCATGAAGCGGCAGGGGGTCGCCAATATTTTTCCATGCTAGATGTGTTATTCTCAGGATGAGTGTTTGTTCACTTTCCATTACACGAGAGTGTGGCGGTAATAGGGATGACCAGTCCCGAAATGAAAAAGAAATTTACTTTATGTTGTCAAATAATAAATTCCTTGGAAAGTGTTGGTATGGAAGGCACCCATGGATACGGCTAGCCATGGATTGTGAAAGAATGGTGGAAAAGGGAATAAACTTTATTTTATGTTTGGGAATCACCTATGATGTATCTAGTATGGAAAGTATTGGGAATTACATGGTTGTTTTCGTTGACGGGAAAAGTACGCCTCTCAAAATATTTTTATCTCTCAATTTAAGTTTCGAGCTCTGGCACCTCTACAAATCTTTGCCTCCCTCTGCGAAGGGCCTATCTATGTACTTTTATGCAACTTTTATTTTTTTATTTGAGTCTCCATCTTCTCTTATAAAGCACCTACTAGGGAGCACTATGATCATACTTGTGCATTGGATGTAGCTAATATTCGAGTGTGTTCCATGAATGGATTGATTGATGGAACATGATGGGCTAAGGATAACTTTATTTAGTGTTGGTATTTTGAAAGACATGGTTACTTGTTGATATGCTTGAGTATTGAAATCTTCATGTCAAATATAGACTATTGCTTTGAATCATCTAAAAGTCCAAATGTTCATGCTACAAAAGAAAAGAATATGTGATGAACATGTTAGGCAGCATTCCACATCAAAAATTCTGTTTTTATCATTTACCTACTCGAGGACGAGCAAGAATTAAGCTTGGGGATGCTGATACGTCTCCAACGTATCTATAATTTTTGATTGTTCCATGATGTTATATTATCATTCTTGGATGTTTTATATTCATTTTATAGCAACTTTATATCATTTCTTGGGACTAACCTATTGATATAGTGCCCAGTGCCAGTTGCTGTTTTTTTGCTTGTTTTTTACTTCGCAGAATATCCATATCAAACAGAGTCCAAACGCAGCGAAACTATTTGGAGATTTTTTTTCTGCTAAGAAGACAACTTGGGAGCCAAGGAAGTGCAAGAGGGAAGGCCCATGGGGCCCACAAGGCACCAGGGCGCGCCAAAGGCCCCTGGCATGCCCTAGTGGGCAATGGGGCCCATGGGAGTCCTTTCCATCGCCTCTTAGCTCTATAAATACCCAAATATTCCAGAAACCCTAGGGGAGTCGATGAAAAACAATTCCAGCCACCGCAAGTTTCAGAACCACGAGATCCAATCTAGAGCCCTATTTCAGCACCTTGCAGGAAGGAAACACGATCACGAAGGGGTTCATCATCCTCATTGGTGCTCCTCCGATGATGTGTGAGTAGTTTACTACAGACCTACGGGTCCGTAGGCAATAGCTAGATGGCTTCTTCTGTCTTTTCGATTCTCAATACAATGTTCTCTGCAACGTTCTTGGAGACCTATTTGATATAATGACTTTTTGCGGTGTGTTTGTTGGGATATGATGAATTGTGAGTTTATGATCAGATATATCTATGCATATTATTTGAGTCTTCTTTGATCTCTTACATGCATGATTATTATAGCCTCGTATTTCTTCTTCGAAACTTTGGTTTGGCCAACTAGATTGATTTTTCTTGCAATGGGAAGATGAGCTTTGTGATGGGTTTGATCTTGCGGTGCTCAATCTTAGTGACAGAAGGAGAAGTGACACACATGTATCATTGCCATTAAGGATAAAAAGATGGGGTCTATTCCTACATGAATAGATCTTGTCTACATCATGTCATCATTCTTATTGCATTACTCCGTTTCTCCATGAACTTAATACACTAGATGCATGTTGGATAATGGTCGATGTGTGGAGTAATAGTAGTAGATGCAGAATCGTTTTGGTCTATTAATCTTGGATGTGATGCATATATACATGATCATTGCCTTGGATATCGTCATAATTATTTTCTCTTCTATCAATTGCCCAACAGTAATTTGTTACCCTCTGTATGTTCTTTTCTCGAGAGAAGCCACTAGTGAAATCTATGGCCCCCAGGTCTATTTCCTATCATATTGTTTTCAGATCTATTATTCCAAAAACCCAAAAATACCGTGCTGCACTTTTTATTTATTTATTTTATTTAGTGTTTTTGCTAGATCTATTTATCCAATCTCATACAATTTAATCTATCTCAATACCGAGGAGGGATTGACAACCCCTCTTACGCGTTGGGTTACAAGTATTTGTCATTTGTGTGCAGGTGTTGTTTACATAGTGTTGCTTGGTTCTTCTCCTGGATTGATAACCTTGGTTTAATAACTATAGGAAATACTTATCTCTACTGTACTGCATCATCCTCTCCTCTTCGAGAAAATCCCAACACATCACACAAGTAGCAGTTGCCTGGAAGACAACTTGGAAGTTCTATAGTGTCATTTTCCTATGTTGTGTGTTTTTATTTTATTTTTAAATATAGAGGGGAACTTAAAACTTTTCAAAAAGAAAGGTGAAAGTGAGAAGGACGAGCATCTTGAAGTGGGGCACATCCTTGTACTTTTGTTCGTGCCCGTGGAAGCTTTGTGAATCTTGAATCAGAGAAATTTTTTAAGAAAAATAATTTTCCCCTTGTGCAAATCCATTGTATTATAAAAATAATGTGCCAAGATTTGCCTTTAGGGTGTTTAAATTGCTTGTTTGGTATGTGTTATGCAGAAACAGAAACTTTTACTGAAGCATTTGAATTTTCATATTTTTCTGGAACATGCAAATTTTCTGAAATTTTTATGAAGTACTTCTATGCAATTTTTTTAGTACTTCTTAATTTTTCAGAATATTTTGAGTTACAGAAGTATATGTTTCATCTGCATCTTTACATATTGTCCTGTTTACACATTGTTGTTATAGTTTCTTTAACTGCATATGTTGGCAAAAAATTCATGCCCCATTGATGTGGGAGCATTAGAATTGTGTTAGCATACAATATGTAATGTTGCATTATTATTATACAATATTGTTACTGATACGTCTCCAATGTATCTATAATTTTTTATGGTTCCATGCTGTTATATTATCACTCTTGGATGTTTTACAATCATTTTATAGCAACTTTAAATCATTTTTTGGGACTAACATATTGACATAGTGCCCAGTGCTAGTTGCTGTTTTTTGCTTGTTTTTTACTTAACAGAAAAATCAATACCAAACAGAGTCTTTGCTTATTTTGCTTTCTATTTTAAGTCATCTATCCTTGCTGGACACACCTAAGAGCCAAAATTATGCTATGACTTGTTAGAATTGCTCTCTATGCGTCACATAAATCTTTTTGAGCTATGGAATTGCTCTAGTGCTTCACTTATATCTCTTTGAGCGCGGTGTGCTTTATTATTTTTGGAGAAATGCTCTCACGCTTCACTTAGATTTATTTGAGAGTTAGTAAATTTTTTGAAGAAATTCTCTCATGCTTCACTTAAATTATTTTGAGAGAAGAAAATTTTTATGCTCATGTTCTTCACTTAGATTTGTTTGAGCTAGCAAAGCAACATATGAAATATACTTGATTCCTTGTAATAGTTTTGTGATATGTTGATATAATACGTGAGTCATGTTGATGAGTAATTATGATTTAGTAAGAATATTGGTGTTAAGGTTTGTGATTCCCTATGAAAGAACGAAAGTCAATAGTTATACTATGAAATTACATCCTACTTGTGGTGCATTATTCAGTGTTACTTATGCTTAATGCTCACTTATGCGATTTTTTGTTTCTTGGTTGGATGCTTCTCAATCTTTTGCTAGCCTTCATTTGCACTAAGTATGATCACTACTTGTGCATCCAAAATCCTTAAACCCAATTTTGCCATATAAGTCCACTATACCTACCTATATGCGGTATTCTTTTGCCGTTCTAAGAAAATTTGTATGTGCCATCTATAATTTTCAAAATAAACTTCTCTTTTTTGTGCTTATACCGCTCATGAAACGGTAGGGGGTGGCTGATATATTTCCATGCT
The DNA here is from genome assembly GCF_003073215.2 of Triticum urartu. Lineage (NCBI taxonomy): Eukaryota > Viridiplantae > Streptophyta > Magnoliopsida > Poales > Poaceae > Triticum > Triticum urartu. The sequence continues at coordinate 99,098,483 of NC_053024.1, forward strand.
AGATGTGTCATTCTCAAGATGAGTGTTTATTCACTTGTCATTGCACGAGGGTACGACAAAGGTATTACGGATGCCCAGTCCCAAAATGAAAAATGAATTTACTTTATGTTGTCATGTAATAAATTCCATGGAAAGTGTTGGTATGGAAGGCACCCATGGATACGACTAGCCATGGAAAGTAAAAGTATGCTGGAAAAAGGAAAAAAAACTTTTTTTTTCTATCTGGGAACCGCCTATGATATATCTAGCACGGAAAGTATTGGGAACTACTCGATCGTTTTCGTTGACAGGAAAAGCATACCACCCAAAATGTTTTTTTATCTCTATCCTTTTTTGCTTTGAGCTCTAGCACCTCTACAAATCCCTAATTCCCTCTGCGAAGGGCCTTTCTTTGACTTTATGAATTTTTTTTATTTGAGTCTCCATATTATCTTATAAAGCACCATCTAAGGGGCACTATGATCGTACTTGAGCATTGGGTGTGCTAATATGCGAGTGTGTTTCATGAATGGATCAATTGTTGAGCATAATGAGCAAGGGATAACTTGCTTTAGAGTTGATATTTTGAGGTTGCTTGTTGATATGCTTGAGTATTGAAATCTTCATGTCAAAACTAGACTATTGCTCTGAATCATATATGTAGCGATCCGACCTCAAACGGTCAAATCTCTGTGCATAAGTGTCATCCCTGGATCGGTAATGCTGACACACATAGTACTTGAAGGATTTATAACAGAGTTTCAATCACACACTTATTACATCAATAGTCTCAAAGAGAACTTATTACAATAATATGGCTTAAGGCCATCTAATCAAGATAACAACGGAAGGCTTCGAAGATAAAGTGAGTCCATCAACTCCAACGACATAGTTGAGTGCACGACAACGACCTAGCGCACCTTACTCTTCGCCTGAAAAGTCTGCAACATAATACGTTGCAGCCCGAAACGGGTCAGCACATGGAATATGCTGGCAAAATAACACTTTAGAGTAATGAACAAGAGTAACTACTAACACTACATGCATATATGGCTAGTGGAGGCTCTAAGGTTTAATGTTTTTGCGAAAAGCCAGTTTTCCCCTACTGCAAAGGAATAAATTTTATTTAACTATCAAGTTGGTTGATAAAACATTGAGAAGGTTCCTCGAACTCTATCCCAATTAAAAGTAATTAACAGCCCGACAAAATCTTTCCCTAATAATAAAGCACGGATTGACTTTGTCGGGTTCACCATCACAATACGCTTCTTCCCGCGATTTTACGCTTTCAGTTTAAATATAAACATATTCGAGGTGGTACTAAATTTTATCTCTGCAATATTATCAATACAGACTTCCGCCTGTGCTCGGCCCGTCTACTCTGGGGAAGCAAAAATTCTGGCGCTTGGCCCATCTACTCTGGGAAAGAAAGCAAACCAAAGCACGTTTGTCTTATAATGGGGTTCGGCCGGTTATGAATAGTCCCACCTCAATCTTTTATATTCAACAACACCAGTTTATATACGTGGAAAACTTGCACCTACACAGAAGCTGGCTATGAGTTCGTGCATGCGCTATCCAGGGGGAGCAAGAAAAAGGGAATTAGGAGCGAAGAAAATGGAATGGAACGAACCCAACCCATCTACCTCTGTCTCCCTAAGATAGAGCGGTACTGGTTTCCATGGCGCTCGTGAGCTAGCAACTTTGGAGCAGAGGAAGAGAGGGGGCATCGGCCCAGGCGCTGCGGTCGGGCACGGGGCTATTCGACATCAGCGACTTCGTGCCGGCACGGTCGTGGCTAGGCCAAGCTGCGCCGGGTGCACCGCCAGTTCGACGGGCTCATCACGAAGCTGCCGGCAGAGCACGCGGCAACGGCCGAGGAGCGCGCCTGGGAGGAGGGCCGGCTGGACTTCATCGACAGGCTCCGGTTGGTGGCCTAGAGCAGCGAGGCGGTCAACGCGAGCCGCAAGCAAGGACTAACCTTTGGGGGATCGGGCGAACTTCTGGGGGCATGCGAGTGGTGGAGGCTGTGGGCGGGGCTGTCCGAATCAGGTCGGAGGCGGGGTTGCTAGCCGGATACAGAGCGGGCCGACGACTGGGGCGTGACGGCCAGATCACACCGACAACAGAGGAGCTTCCATGGAGTCTCCGGGTTCCTCACCGATAAAGAGTGCTGCCCTGGCTTTGGCCAGCCACCACGGCCGTGCGCACTCTAGGACAGTGGAGTGCATCGTCCGCGCAACATGTGAAGAAGAGGAGAAGCAACACTCGGTGACAGTGTGGCTGAAGAAGAGGAGGACCAGCGTTGGGTGAGGAGAAGTGCTGATGTGGAATTGTGGATAAGAGAGACACGCGGATGGATGATAAGGAAAAGTGGCGCTGGGCGGTCGGTGCATTTCTTTAATGAAATAGGTCTTGTACCGGCTATAGAAGCTACACGATGCATGCGTGTGCTAGCATCAATTACCCGTTCAAGAAGCAGGTTTTATTTGTAGACAAAAAGATCACAAGCTTTTGGAATGCAATAAAATCTTCATAAAGTGGATCCTTATGAGTCTTACAATCAATTTAATTGAAAAATCTCATTATTCATCGTGACAGATAAATTCTCGAATACGACATGGACACTCATATTTATTTTATACCCATTGCAACGCACGTGTATTTTTGCTAGTTAATTAAAAGTGATGAGATCGAATCAATAATTCAAGCACCAGATACTCAAGATGTCCATAACCGGGGACACGACTAACCATGATTAGTTTATACACTCTGCAGAGGTTTGCACACTTTTCCCCACAAGACTCGATCTCCTCCATTGACTTCTCGCACTACATGGTGTTTGAGAAACGGATGACCAAGACACGGTCTTTCCGAAGAGGTCCCCTTAACCGATAGATAGGCTGGTACACCTACAATCCCCTACATCTGCTAGCCCATCATGGAAAGGATTCCCACAACTTACTCAACTATGCCAGAGCCCATAATGGCTTGTGGCTGCACATGGAAGTTTCCAGCATGAATAATCTTATGACCCCTTTGAGTCTGGGTGGCAAACCGTAGGATGATCACACGTGTACTCCGAGATATCCCAGGACAGCTCTGGATTGCTCCAGGTGCCCAGACAACCACTGGGTGCTGCAGGGTGCCTCAACCAATCCACCCAGATGTGTATTGAAGTAGCCACCTTAAGTTAACCATTATTTAACAACTCTCACATCTGTCATGGATACACTCAACCAAACCACGTCTACGAGCATAGCGTAGCAATATAAGCATAACGTTGAAGTAACTCCCAGGGTTTGATATAAAAAGGGCAATAGGTTCTACCTCATCATCTACTTCCCAAAACCCACATGTTAAGCAGATCCTACTCATGCAATGTTTGAGGGTTGAAAATAATGCATAAAAACTGGGTAAAAGGAATATGATCAAAGTGTTACTTGCCTTGCTGATGATATGTCCATTTTGCATCATGCTTTTATATCGATATTTATTGCATTATGGGCTGTTATTACACATTATGTCACAATACTTATGCCTATTCTCTCTTATTTTACAAGGTTTACATGAAGAGGGGGAATGCTGGCAGCTAGAATTCTGGGCTGGAAAAGGAGCAAATATTAGAGACCTATTCTGCACAACTCCAAAAGTCCCGAAACTTCACGGGAGCACGTTTCAGAATAAATAAAAAAATTGGGCGAAAGAAGTACCAGAGGGGGGCCACCCACCATCCATGAGGGTGGGGGGCGCGCCCTACCCCTTGGGCGCCCTCCTGCCTCGTGGGCCCTTGGCAGCCCTCTGATGCCCATCTTTGGCTATATGCATGGAGTCTTTCGTCTAGGAAAAAATCATAAGCTAGCTCACAGGACGAAACTCCGCCGCCACGAGGCGGAACCAATCTAGGGCTTCAGCGGAGCTGTTCTGTCGGTGAAACTTCCCTCCGTGAGGGGGAATCATCACCGTCGTCATCACCATCGATCCTCTCATCGGGAGGGGGTCAATCTCCATCAACATCTTCACCAGCACCATCTCATCTCAAACCCTAGTTCATCTCTTGTATCCAATCTTTGTCTCAAACCCTCATATTGGTACCTGTGGGTTGCTAGTAGTGTTGATTACTCCTTGTAGTTGATGCTAGTTGGTTTATTCGGTGGAATATCATATGTTCAGATCCTTTATGCATATTAATACCCCTCTGATTATGAACATGAATATGATTCATGAGTAGTTACGTTTGTTCCTGAGGACATGGGAGAAGTCTTGCTATAAGTAGTCATGTGAATTTGGTATTCGCTCGATATTTTGATGAGATGTATGTTGTCTCCCCTCTAGTGGTGTCATGTGAACGTCGACTACATGACACTTCACCATTGTTTGGGCCTAGAGGAAGGCATTGGGGAGTAATAAGTAGATGATGGGTTGCTAGAGTGACAGAAGCTTAAACCCTAGTTTATGAGTTGCTTCATAAGGGGCTGAATTGGATCCATATGTTTCATGCTATGGTTAGGTTTACCTTAATACTTCTTTTGTAGTTGCGGATGCTTGCAATAGGGGTTAATCATAAGTGGGATTCTTGTCCAAGGAAGGGCAGTACCCAAGCACCGGTCCACCCACATATCAAGTTATCAAAGTACCAAACGTGAATCATATGAACATGATGAAAAATAGCTTGATGATGATTCCCATGTGTCCTCGGGAGCGCTTTCCTTTATATAAGAGTTTGTCCAGGCTTGTCCTTTGCTACAAAAAGGATTGGGCCATCTTGCTCCACCTTATTTACTTTTATTACTTGTTACCCATTACAAATTACCTTATCACAAAACCATCTGTTACCGATAATTTCAGTGCTTGCAGAGAATACCTCGTTGAAAACTGCTTATCATTTCCTTCTGCTCCTCGTTGGGTTCGACACTCTTACTTATCGAAAGAACTACGATAGATCCCCTATACTTTTGGGTCATCAAGACTCTTTTCTGGCGCCATTGCCGGGGAGTGAAGCGCCTTTGGTAGGTGGAATTTGGTAAGGAAAAATTTATGTAGTGTGCTGAAATTTACTGTCACTTGTTACTATGGAAAATAATCCTTTAAGGGGCTTGTTCGGGGTATCTTCACCCCGACCAGTAGAGCAAAGAGTTGCTCCTCAACCTACTGAACCTACTGAAAATGTTTACTTTGAAATTCCTTCGGGTATGATAGAGAAACTGCTAGCTAATCCTTTTACAAGAGATGGAACATTACATCCCGATTTGCACCTAATCTATGTGGATGAAGTTTGTGGATTATTTAGGCTTGCAGGTATGCCCGAGGATGTTATCAAGAAGAAGGTCTTCCCTTTATCTTTGAAGGGAAAGGCATTGACAAGGTTTAGGCTATGTGATGTGATACATCTCCGTCGTATCTACTTTTCCAAACACTTTTGCCATTGTTCTGGACTCTAACTTGCATGATTTGAATGGAACTAACCCGGACTGACGCAGTTTTCAGTAGAATTTCCATGGTGTTATTTTTGTGCAGAAGTAAGAGTTCTTGGAATGACCTGAAAATCAACAAAGAATTATTTTGGAATATATAAAAAATATTGGAAGAAAGATCCACGTCAGCGGGCCTCCACCTGTACACGAGGGTGGGGGGCACGCCCTACCCCCCCTGGGCACGCCCCCTGCCTCATGGGCCCCCTGACGCTCCACCGACCTGAACCCTAACTCCATATATTCACTTTCGGGGAGAAAAAACCAGGGAGAAGGATTCATCGCGTTTTACAATACGGAGCCGCCGCCAAGCCCTAAACTCTCTTGGGAGGGCCGATCTGGAGTCCGTTTGGGGCTTCGAAGAGGGGAATCCATCGCCATCGTCATCATCAACCTTCCTCCATCACCAATTTCATGATGCTCACCGCCGTGCTGAGTAATTCCATCGTAGGCTTGCTGGACGGTGATGGGTTGGATGAGATTTATCATGTAATCGAGTCAGTTTTGTTAGGGTTTGATCCCTAGTATCCACTATGTTCTGAGATTGATGTTGCTATGACTTTGCTATGCTTAATGCTTGTCACTAGGGCCCGAGTGCCATGATTTCAGATCTGAACCTATTATGTTTTCATCAATATATGAGAGTTCTTGATCCTATCTTGCAAGTCTATAGTCACCTACTATGTGTTATGATCTGGCAACCCTGAAGTGACAATAGTCGGGACCACTCCCGGTGATGACCGTAGTTTGAGGAGTTCATGTATTCACTATGTGTTAATGCTTTGGTCCGGTACTCTATTAAAAGGAGGCCTTAATATCCCTTAGTTTCCAATAGGACCCCGCTGCCACGGGAGGGTAGGACAAAAGATGTCATGCAAGTTCTTTTCCATAAGCACGTATGACTATATTCGTAATACATGCCTACATTACATTGATGAACTGGAGCTAGTTCTGTGTCACCCTAGGTTATGACTGTTACATGATGAACCGCATCCAGCATAATTCTCTATCACCGATCCATTGCCTACGAGCTTTCCATATATTGTTCTTTGCTTATTTACTTTTCCGTTGCTATTGTTATCATCACTACAAAACACCAAAAATATTACTTTTGCTACCGTTACCTTTTACCACCGTTACCACTATTATCATATTACTTTGCTACTAAACACTTTGCTGCAGATATTAAGTTTCCAGGTGTGGTTGAATTAACAACTCAGCTGCTAATACTTGAGAATATTCTTTGGCTCCCCTTGTGTCGAATCAATAAATTTGGGTTGAACACTCTACCCTCAAAAACTGTTGCGATCCCCTATACTTGTGGGTTATCAAGACTATTTTCTGGCACCGTTGCCGGGGATCATAGCTCTATTCTTTGAGTAACTTGGGATTTATATCTGCTTATCATTATGAAGAACTTGAAAGATCCAAGAACCAAGATCCATCCCTCAACTACGAGGGGAGGTAAGGAACTGCCATCTAGCTCTGCACTTGATTCACCTGCTGTTTTGAGTAAACTTGCAACACCTTAACCTGCTTCTGCTATTAATTCTGATATGTCGCATGTTATTGATGATGCCACTTCTGCTATGCATGATACTTATGATGAAACTACTTCTATGCTTGCAGGGACGGAGCTCCCATGTAGCCACTGGTGTCAATTGACACCAGTGCCTTCTGTCTTTTGAGCTAAATAAGTATTAACAAAAATACGTCTAACCCCAGCCCAAAAATTCCATTGACCCCAACCCATCAGCAGAGCAGTTAATCCCTAAAGCCTTAGCCCATAACATCCATTAAGTTATAAAAAAGATCAAAGCCTGCGGTAGGAAACAATGACAGAAGGCCAGGCCCAATGCGTACACACGTTTCTATGTATCAATTAATCAATCACACTACTTGGTTGTCGTATGTACCTGTATGCGAACAGACGAACGGTCTCGTTTCTTCGCCTCCTCATCTCGATCCCTAATTCCGCCGCTGCCACAGCGAATCGGCGACGAACGACGGCGAACTCGATGCCATTTCATCAGGTGAATGTTGACATCGGCCGACCGTCCGTCAGTGCATAATCTTTAATTTGCAAGTGTTGGCTCTTCCCATCCCAGGTAATCTGCACCCTCTCTCCCTTGGTCTCTAGATTGTCTATAATTCTACATTTCTACATGTGCTTTGATTTATTCTCATGATGGCTATTGGCTAGGTAATTTTTTGAGTTTCTTTTCTTTGATTTGCCAAGGACCAGGAGGATATGGATAATTTTTTTGTTGAAAGGGAAACGACCAGCACCAGATAGTAATGCGGCAGGGACTTCAAGCCCAGTTAGACCAAGACAAGATCTTGCATCAAATATTGGTACTACTCCTCCGCCTCCGGCAGAAATTAATTTAGATGCACTTCCTCATGATCCAGCTGATCTTGCTAATATTTTCATAGATGAATATTGGTCATGAACTTCGGATTTTCATAGACAATGTCTGAGCGGACCAAAGATTTTTCAATTTTGATGGCATTGCTGATCTTGCTAAAGTGTTGGTGGAAACTAAAATGCATCTTGCTTTTCCTTGGTGTATCAACTTCTCAAGTTGGTGCTAATTTTGCGAGTTGCCACAGCGTCAGTGGAGAAATGCTTTTCAGCAATGAATATCGTCAATAGTGTTTTGCAGAACAAAACGGGTGATGAGTTCATGAGTGATAGCCTAATTTGCTATGTGGAGAAAGACATATTTTCTACAATAACAAATGATGATGTGATTGATATATTTAAGAAGATGAAAGATCCAGAAGGGAAGTTATAAAATGTGAGTCTTCGTATCACTTTATTTTTTCCTTAATGATACTTATTTTCTGTAGTATTTGTTTCTTACTATTCTTGTGAATATAATATGTTCTTTTGTCCATCCTTTCCAGAAAGTTACAAATGAAACGTTCCAAAGTCATCTTTTTGCCTATTATTTCCGGAATATGTAAAGAAGTGTTACTTTATGACTTCGCACAGCCAATACTCGCTACTCGGTATGATTTTTTTATGTAATAATGATATCACCAACTCGTTCCATATTGTTGCTCTTTATATCGCTCTCGGCCATTATCTATGTTGTTGCACTACTATAATTTCTGCTAGAGGTTTAGTGTGGGCAGCGGTTGACACCAATGCCCATTTTTTCTAGCTTTGTCCCTGTATGCTTGATACTACTGTGCCACTTGGTGAATTTCTTGATGAACAACTTGCTAGGGCTAGAGAGAATGAAATTATTGAAACTGATAATATTGATGAAAGTGATGATGAAGATTCTCCCCCTAGATATGAATTACCTGTTGTGCCTGAGGGATATGTTATGGATGAAGAAAATGCTAGAGATTTTCTTGCTTGCAATGATAGGAGTGATCTTACGAAACTTTTAGCTAAGCTGAAACAAAAAACTCTGAGTGCTCGAACGAAATATGATCCTGCTTATGCTACTTCACCTATCTTTGTTACTGATAAGGATTATGAATTCTCTGTCGACCCTGATATAATTACTTTAGCTGAATCTGATCCTTTCTATGGCTATGAATCTGAAACTGCTGTGGCACATCTTACCAAATTAAATGATATAGCCACCCTGTTCACTAATGATGAGAAAACTCGCTACTATTATATCCTTAAGATATTTCCGTTCTCATTAAAGGGTGATGCTAAGATATGGTTTAATTCTCTTGATCCTGGTTGTGTGCGTAGTCCCTAGGATATGATTTATTACTTCTCTGCTAAATATTTCCCCTCTCATAAGAAACAAGCTGCTTTAAGGGAAATATATAATTTTGTGCAAATTGAAGAAGGGAGTCTCCCACAAGCTTGGGGGAGGCTTCTCCAATTACTTAATGCTTTGCATGATCATCCTCTTAAGAAGAATGAAATACTTGATATTTTTTATAATGGACTAACCGATGCTTCCAGAGACCACTTGGATAGTTGTGTTGGTTGTGTTTTCAGGGAAAGAACACCAGATGAAGCTGAAATTCTATTGAATAATATGTTGACTAATGAAAATAAATGGACACTTCCTGATCCAATCCCTGATCCAATTCCTAAACCAACTCCTGAGCCAACTCCGAAGAAAAGGGGTATTCTATTTCTCAGTTCTGAAGATATGCAAGAGGCAAAGAAATCTATGAGGGAAAAGGTATTAAAGTTGAAGATGTTAAGAATTTACCTTCTATTGAGGAAAGACATGGTCTTAATTTACTGCTTGTTGAAGAAATACATGGTCTTGATAACCCGACACAGGTAGTAAAGGTAAATTCTCTCTATAGATATGATAAAGCTGAAGTCCCATTTACTAAGTTTGCTAGCCCATGCTTGGATGAGTTTGATGACTTTATGGTCAAACAAGAAAACTTCAATGCTTATTTTGGTAGAGAATTAAAACACAATGCTGATATTCTTGAACACTTGGGTGATTATATGGCTAATATTAGAGGTGAACTAAAACTTATTAGTAAACATGCTTCTACGGTTACCACTCAAGTAGAACAAGTACTTAAAGCTCAGAATGATTTGCTCAATGAATTGAATAGTAAGAAAAATGATAATGTTGTTAGAGTTATGACTAGAGGTGGTAAAATGACTCAGGAACCTTTGTATCCTGAGGGCCATCCTAAGAGAACTGAGCAAGATTCTCAAAGAAATAATATTGAGGCACCTAGTCCTTCTAAGAGGAAGAAAAAGAAAAATGATAGGACTTTGCATGCTTCTAGTGAACCTGTTATTGACACACCTGAGAATCCTAATGATATCTCTATTTTTGATGCTGAAACACAATCTGGTAATGAGCATGAACCTAGTGATAATGTTAATGATGATGTTCATGTTGATGCTCAACCTAGTAATGATAATGAAGTAGAGATTGAACCTACTGTTGATCTTGATAACCCACAATCAAAGAATCAACGTTATGATAAGAGAGACTTTGTTGCTAGGAAGCACGGTAAGGAAAGAGAACCATGGGTTCAGAAACCCATGCCTTTTCCTCCCAAACCATCCAAGAAAAAGGATGATGAGGATTTTGAGCGCTTTGTTGAAATGATTAAACCTATCTTTTTGCGTATGCGTTTCACTGATATGCTTAAAATGAATCCTTATGCTAAATATATGAAAGATATTGTTACTAATAAAATAAAGATACCGGAAGCTGAAATTTCCACCATGCTTGCTAATTACACTTTTAAGGATGGAATACCTAAGAAACTAGAAGATCCTGGAGTACCAACTATACCATGCTCCATTAAAAAAACTATGTTAAAACTACTTTATGTGATCTTGGAGCCGGTGTTAGTGTTATGCCTCTCTCTTTATATCGTATACTTGATTTGAATAATTTGACACCTACTGAAATATCTTTGCAAATGGCTAATAAATCAACTGCTATACCTGTCGATATTTGTGAGGATGTGCCTGTTGTGGTTGCAAACGTTGCTATTTTAACGGACTTTGTTATTCTTGATATTCCCGAGGACGATAGTATGTCTATTATTCTTGGAAGACCCTTTTTGAATACTGCAGGGGCTGTTATTGATTGCACCAAAGGCAATGTCACTTTTCATGTTAATGGTAATGAGCATACGGTATACTTTCCGAGGAAACAACCTCAAGTCCACAGTATCAATTCTATTGGAAAAATTTCAACAATTACTATTGGAAGTTTTGAATTTCCTCTTCCTACTGTCAAGAAGAAATATGATATTCTTATTGTTGGGGACATGTGTATCCTCATTGAGGTAACCTAGTGTTATTTGAAAATTCTCCGGTTCCATCTTATTCGGAATGAGTTTGTTAACAAGATCTGATCAACCTTGTTAGTGGATTCCTTTTGATGAGCATGAGATGGATGAATTTAGAAAACACAACTCTCTGTACCCTCTTTTTACTTTCTATTATTTATATTAAATAAAGCAAAAATAGTAATTTCTGTCTGTTTTCGGAATTATCCATGCAATAAAAAATACCCCGAAAATAGAAGTTCTCCAAATGCCCTGAAAATTAAATATGATTTTTTCTAGAATATTTGAGAATATCTGGCACTGAGAACACATCAGGGGGAGCAAGCACCTGGCCACGAGGGTCTAGGGCGCGCCCCCTGTCTCGTGGGCCCACGGTGACTCCCCTCCACTTATTCCAGCTACCACACACTCCTTCTTCCTCCCACAAACATCAGTAACTAGCTCAAACCCGAGTCCAAGCTCATTTTGCTGCCATTTTCGATCTCCTTGCTCAAAGCTCCATTCAAAAAACTGCTTTGGGGGATTGTTCCTTGGTATGTGACTCCTCCAATGGTCCAATTAGTTTTCGTTCTAGTGCTTTATTAATTTCATATTTTTGCTGCTTAGGTGACCCTGTTCTTGAGCTTGCATGTCAAATTTATGTGGTCAAAAGTAGTTTTGATGCATGATATTGTCTCTAGGCACTTGTAGGAGTAGTTGCTATCAATTTTGTTGAGTTTGATTCACTTTTATTTTGAAGTTACTAAAATTTCAGAAATTTTTCAGAGGAAGAAATATGTTTAGGAAAATGTACCAATGTGGTCCTTCAAGGAAGCAAGGACCCATGCTCGCAATACGCGATGCCGACGATGAACCACCGAGGGAAGCTCAAGTGCGGGCTTGTGAATGGCCTTCAGAGGACTTTATGGATCGAGCAGGAATCAAGGAATGGCCTTCAGAGGACTTTAGGCACTTGTTGTTTTGATCAAGCCATGGATTGATGCTTGTTGGTGGAGGGGGAGTATAAACTTTACCATTCTGTTTGGGAACCGCCTATAATGTGTGTAGCATGGAAGATATCGCCATCTCTCGGTTGTTATGTTGACAATGAAAGTATACCGCTCAAAATATTATTCATATCTATTTCAAAACCGAGCTCTGAAACATCTACAAATACCTGCTTCCCTCTGCGAAGGGCCTATCTATTTACTTTTATGCTGAGTCATCATCCTCTTATTAAAAAGCACCAGTTGGAGAGCACCTCTATCATTTGCATCCATTACTGTTAGTTTACATTGAGTATGACTTGACTGGATCTCTTTTACCATGAATTACAGCTAGTCAGTCCTTGGTCTTTAAAGGTGCTCTGCATTTATGTTTTGCAGTCTCAGAAAGGGCTAGCGAGATACCATCCTATTATATCATATCATGATTGTCTTGAGGAAGTGTTGTCATCCGAGATTTATTATTATTGCTCCCTAGTTGATTATGCCATTGATATGAGTAAACATGAGACCTAAATGTTATTGTGAATATGGTTAGTTCATAATCTTTGCTGAACACTTGAATGCTGGCTTTACATATTTACAACAACAAGAGCAAACAGAGTTTGTAAATTTTTTTCTTTATCACTTCCAATTTATCAACTGAATTGCTTGAGGACAAGCAAAGGTTTAAGCTTGGGGGAGTTGATACGTCTCCGTCGTATCTACTTTTCCAAACACTTTTGCCCTTGTTTTGGACTCTAACTTGCATGATTTGAATGGAACTAACCCGGACTAACACTGTTTTCAGCAGAATTGCCATGGTGTTATTTTTGTGCAGAAATAAAAGTTCTCGGAATGACCTTAAAATCAACATAGAATTATTTTGGAATATGTAAAAAATATTGGAAGAAATATCCACGTCAGGGGGCCTCCACCTATCCACGAGGGTGGGGGCGCGCCCCCTGCCTCGTGGGCCCCCTAACTCTCCACCGACCACAACCCTGACTCCATATATTCAGTTTCGGGGAGAAAAAACCAGGGAGAAGGATTCATCCTATTTTACGATACGGAGCCGCCGCCAAGCCCTAAACTCTAATCTGGAGTCCGTTCGGGGCTCCGGAGAGGGGAATCCATCGTCATCGTCATCATCAACCATCCTCCATCACCAATTTCATGATGCTCACCACCGTGCGTGAGTAATTCCATCATTGGCTTGCTGGACGGTGATGGGTTGGATGAGATTTATCATGTAATCAAGTTAGTTTTGTTAGGGTTTGATCCCTAGTATCCACCATGTTCTGACATTGATGTTGCTATGACTTTGCTATGCTTAATGCTTGTCACTAGGGCCCGAGTGCCATGATTTCAGATCTGAACCTATTATGTTTTCATCAATATATGAGAGTTCTTGATCCTATCTTGCAAGTCTATAATCACCTACTATGTGTTATGATCCGGCAACCCTGAAGTGACAATAGTCGGGACCACTCCCGATGATGACCGCAGTTTGAGGAGTTCATGTATTCACTATGTGTTAATGCTTTGGTCCGGCAATCTATTAAAAGGAGGCCTTAATATCCCTTAGTTTCCAATAGGACCCCGCTGCCATGGGAGGGTAGGACAACAGATGTCATGCAAGTTCTTTTCCATAAGCATGTATGACTATATTCGGAATACATGCCTACATTACATTGATGAACTGGAGCTAGTTCTATGTCACCCTAGGTTATGACTGTTACATGATGAACCGCATCCGGCATAATTCTCTATCACTGATCCATTGCCTACGAGCTTTCCATATATTGTTCTTCGCTTATTTACTTTTCTGTTGCTATTGTTATCATCACTACAAAAGACCAAAAATATTACTTTTGCTACCATTACCTTTTACCACCGTTACCACTACTATCATATTACTTTGCTACTAAGCACTTTGCTGCAGATATTAAGTTTCCAGGTGTGGTTGAATTGGCAACTCAGCTGCTAATACTTGAGAATATTCTTTGGCTCCCCTTGTGTTGAATCAATAAATTTGGGTTGAATACTCTACCCTCGAAAACTGTTGCGATCCCCTATACTTGTGGGTTATCATGATGATATGGGATCATGGAACTACAATCGATTAAATTGGCATTTCGTCAGAAGTTTTATCCTATGCATCTTGTTCGTCGTGATCGTAATTATATATATACTAGCACATATGCCCATGCGTTGCAACGGGAAAAATTGATATTTTGTGCAAGCATAATGTTCCACAGCATCGAATTCACTATGAAGAACATGCTGCAATGCAGCATCCTTCTACAAAATGAACATAAAAGGATACATTGCAATTTAGTCATGTTCATATTTCCTTTGCTGGGCATAATCTCCAACTGATTCCATTTAAGTATAATCCTTTCTTTAATGGCATTTAAGTATAATCCTTTCATTAATTACCATGACGTCCTCATCCGTTTTAGTCGGGAATCAAATCCTTCCTTTTCTAATTTAGTAGCCCCAACACATTGAAGCCTACATATTCTTCCTTTTAATTATCCTATCTTTTTACCTCAAATCCTTTATGTAGAATTTATTAAGACCACAATCTTTCCTTTAGTTATTTTACCCGTTTACCCATAATCCTTTTTTTAATTAGCCACACATCCATTTAAATATTCTATTTAAGCCCACAATCCTTCCTTTATTAGCTCATTTGCTTAATTAGCTTGCCTTAAACATGATGACTGCCACTCATATATTTAGAACGAGTTGGGATCAGTAAATGTGAAAGGCGCATAGGTCGTTGGTTGTTACATCGAAGATCTAGGCAGGAGGTCCTATATTCAATTCCCACAATGTTAGATTTATTTTGACCCAACTATTTTTCGCGGTCTCCATGAAAGCCCATAAAAGGCCCATCAACATACAAGTACCCCGCCCAGATCGCTTAGCGTGTGTAAACCAAACGAAAAGGACTAAACCAAACCAAGAATACCTATTCCCTTTAATAGTAGGTATAGATAATTTTTGGCCTCGCGAAGGAGAAAGCATCGCTCAAGCTTGGGGAAGGCTTAAGTCAATGTTATATTCATGCCCCAATCATGAGCTCTCAAGAGAAATTATTATTCAAAAAATTTATCCTCGGCTTTCTCTCGATAATCGCTCCATGCTCGATACTTCTTGTACTGGCTCTTTTATGATGAAGACTATTGAATTCAAATGGGATTTATTGGAAAGAATTAAATGCAACTTTGAAGATTGGGATTTCGACGAAGGTAAGGAGTCAGGTATAACACTAAAGTTTGATTGTGTTAAATCTTCTATGGATACCGACGCTTTCCGTGAATTTAGCACTAAATATGGACTTGACTCTGAGATAGTAGCTTCTTTTTGTGAATCCTTTGCTACTCATGTTGATCTCCCTAAGGAGAAGTGGTTTAAAAATAATCCTCCCATTGAAGGAAAAGTAGTTGCACCTATTAAAGTTGAAGAAAAGACTATCACTTATAATGATCCTGTTGTTCCTACTTCTTATATTGAGAAACCACCTTTCCCTGTTAGAATAAAAGATCATGCTAAAGCATCAACTGTGGTTCGTAAGAGTAATACTAGAACACCTACTCCCTTTGAGCAAATTAAAGTTGAACCTAGTGTTGCTATGGTTAAAGATCTCTTGGCCGATAATATTAATGGGCATGTTATTTACTTCTGTGATGAAGCTGCTAGAATTGCTTGGCCTGATACTAAAAATAAACATAGACCTGTTGTAGGCATGCCTGTTATTTCTGTTAAAATAGGAGATCATTGCTATCATGGCTTATGTTATATGGGTGCTAGTGCAAGTGCAATACCTCATTCCTTATATAAAGAAATTATGCATCATATTGCACCTGCTGAGATAGAGGAAATTGATGTCACAATCAAACTTGCCAATAGAGACACTATTTCACCAGTTGGGATTGTCAGAGATGTTGAAGTCTTGTGTGGGAAAGTTAAATATCCTGCTGATTTTCTTGTTCTTGGTTCCCCACAAGATAACTTTTGTCCCATTATATTTGGTAGACCCTTCTTGAATACAGTTAATGCTAGGATAGATTGCAGAAAGGATGTTGTTACTATTGGTTTAGGGGATATGTCTCATGAGTTTAATTTTGCTAAATTTCGTAGACAACCTCATGATAAAGAATTGCCTAGTAAAGATGAAATTATTGGTCTTGCTTCTATTGCCGTGCCTCCTAATGATCCTTTAGAACGATATTTGCTAGACCATGAAAATGATATGCTTATGAATGAAATAAGGGGAAAATAGATGAGGTATTCTTTAAACAGGGACCTATTTTGAAACACAACTTGCCTGTTGAAATTCTAGGGGAACCTCCTCCACCCAAGGGTGACCCTGTGTTTGAGCTTAAACCTTTACCCGATACTCTTAAATATGCTTATCTTGATGAGAAAGATATATATCATGTTATTATTAGTGCTAACCTTTCAGAGCATGAAGAAAAGAAATTATTGAAAACTCTGAAGAAGCACCGTGCCACTATTGGATATACTCTTGATGATCTTAAGGGCATTAGTCCCACTCTATGCCAGCACAAAATAAAATTGGAGAAAGACGCGAAACCGGTTGTTGATCACCAACGACGGTTAAATCCTACGATGAAAGAAGTGGTAAGAAAAGAAATACTAAAGCTTCTGGAGGCGGGTATAATTTATCCCGTTGCTGATAGTCAGTGGGTAAGTCCTGTCCATTGTGTCCCTAAGAAGGGAGGTATTACTGTTGTTCCTAATGTTAAAGATGAACTGACCCCATCAAGAATTGTTACAGGTTATAGAATGGTAATTGATTTACGCAAATTAAATAAAGCTACTAAAAAGGATCACTACCCTTTACCTTTTATTGATCAAATGCTAGAAAGATTATCCAAACATACACATTTTTGTTTTCTTGATGGTTATTCTGGTTTCTCTCAAATACTTGTGTCAAAAGAGGATCAAGAAAACACAACTTTTACTTGCCCTTTCGGTACCTTTGCTTATAGACGTATGCCTTTTGGTTTATGCAATGTACCTGCTACTTTTCAAAGATGTATGACTGCTATATTCTGTCACTTTTGTGAAAAGATTGTTGAGGTTTTCATGCATTATTTCTCCGTATACGGAACTTATTTTGATGATTGCTTAAGCAACCTTGATCGAGTTTTGCAGAGATGTGAAGAAACTAATCTTGTCTTGAATTGGGAGAAGTGCCACTTTATGGTTAATGAAGGTATTGTCTTGGGGCATAATATTTCTGAAAGAGGTATTGAAGTTGATAAAGCTAAAGTTGATGCTATTGAAAAGATGCCGTGTCCTAAGGACATTAAAGGTATAAGAAGTTTCCTTGGTCATGCCGGTTTTTATAGGAGGTTCACTAAGGACTTCTCTAAAATTTCTAGGCCTCTGACCAATCTCTTACAAAAAGATGTTCCTTTTGTCTTTGATGATGATTGTGTAGAAGCATTTGAAATACTTAAGAAAGCTTTGATTTCTGCACCTATTTTTCAACCTCCTGATTGGAATTTACCATTTGAAATTATGTGTGATTTTAGTGATTATGCTGTAGGGGCTGTTCTAGGACAAAGGGTTGATAAAAAATTAAATGATATCCAATATGCTAGTAAAACTCTAGATAGCGCCCAAAGAAATTATGCTACTACTGAAAAAGAGTTTTTAGCAGTTGTATTTTCTTGTGATAAGTTCAAACCTTATATTGTTGATTCTAAAGTAACTGCTCACATTGATCATGCTATTATTAAATATCTTATGGAAAAGAAAGATGCTAAACCTAGACTTATTAGATGGGTTCTCTTGCTACAAGAATTTGATTTGCATATTATTGATAGAAAGGGAGCTGAGAACCCTGTTGCAGACAACTTGTCTAGGTTAGAGAGTGTTCTTGATGACCCACTACCTATTGATGATAGCTTTCCTGATGAATAATTAGCTGTCATAAATGCCTCTCGTACTGCTCCATGGTATGCTGATTATGCTAATTATATTTTTGCTAAATTTATACCACCTAGTATCACATACCAGCAAAAGAAAAAGATCTTCTATGATTTAAGATATTACTTTTGGGATGACCCATACCTTTATAAAGAAGGAGTAGATGGTGTCATTAGATGTTGTGTACCTGAGCATGAACAGGAACAGATCCTACGCAAGTGTCACTCTGAGGCTTATGGAGGACACCATGCTGGAGATAGAACTGCACATAAGGTATTGCAATCCGGTTTTTATTGGCCTACTCTCTTCAAAGATGCCCGTAAGTTTGTCTTGTCTTGTGATGAATGTCAAAGAATTGGTAATATTAGTAGAAGTCAAGAAATGCCTATGAATTATTCACTTGTTATTGAACCATTTGATGTCTGGGGCTTTGATTATATGGGACAATTTCCTTCCTCTAATGGGTATACACATATTTTACTTGCTGTTGATTACGTTGCTAAGTGGGTAGAAGCTATTCCAACTAGTAGTGCTGATCATAACACCTCTATTAAAATGCTTAAAGAAGTTATTTTTCCGAGGTTTGGAGTCCTTAGATACTTAATGGCTGATGGTGGTTCACATTTTATTCATGGTGCCTTTCGTAAAATGCTTGCTAAGTATGATGTTAATCATAGAATTGCATCTCCGTATCACCCACAGTCTAGTGGTCAAGTAAAATTGAGTAATAGAGAGCTTAAATTAATTTTGCAAAAGACTGTTAATAGATCTAGAAAGAATTGGTCCAAGAAACTTGATGATGCATTATGGGCTTATAGAACTGCATACAAAAATCCTATGGGTATGTCTCTGTATAAGATGGTTTATGGAAAAGCATGTCACTTACCTCTCGAACTAGGTGTCCATTAAAGAGCTCAATTATGATTTCAAACTTGCCGGTGAGAAGAGGCTTTTTGACATTAGCTCACTTGATAAATGGAGAACCCAGGCTTATGAGAATGCCAAACTGTTTAAAGAAAAAGTTAAAATATGGCATGATAAAAGGATACAAAAACATGAGTTTAATATAGGTGATTATGTATTATTATACAACTCTCGTTTAAGATTTTTTGCAGGAAAACTCCTCTCTAAATGGGAAGGTCCTTACGTCATCGAGGAGGTCTATCGTTCCGGTGCCATAAAAATCAACAACTTCGAAGGCACAAATCCGAGGGTGGTGAACGGTCAAAGAATCAAACATTATATCTCAGGTAATCCCATAAAAGTTGGAACTAATGTTATTGAAACCGTAACCACAGAGGAATACATAAACGACACTTTCTAGAATGTTTCAGACTCCGAAAAGGAATAGGTACGTGGTACGGTAAGTAAACCGACTCCAAAACAGTTCTAATAGCAATTTTTTCTCCGTTTTGGAATATTTAAGAAAATAGGGAGATAAGAAGTAGTTCGGGAAGGACACGAGGCGTCCACAAGGGTGGAGGGTGCGCCCCCTGCCTCGTGGGCACCTCGTGTTCTCTCCGGACTCCGTTTTCTTACGCGATACTTCTTCTGGTCGATAAAAATTCATTATATAATCTCCCGAAGGTTTTGACCACCGTATCACAGAAATATCTTATGTCCTTGTTTCGAGCTATTTTCTGACAGATCTAGATCGCCATGGCGTCTTCAAGTGCCCCCAAGTACAAGTTCTTCGAGAAGGTCATCAACCCCTACCTCGTGGAGGTGCTGCAACACCCTTAAACCATTGAGATGTGCGAGGGGTTGCTGCACATCCGCGATGTTGAGGGACCAAGGAGGACCGGAAGCGTGGAGACAAGACTCGAAGCAATGGAGCAACAAGTTTTCAAGTGCCAGGAGATGGTGGAACATGGACTCGACACCAACCACATAATGATCACGGAGTTCACCAACACCACCAAGCTAGATGCCAGAAACATCGGAGAGACCATCTTCAAGCTTCATGAGAAAATCGAGCATCTCCAAGCCCAGATCTATGACCTGCAAAACCAAAACTATCACTACAAAAAAAGACACATCCGTGACATTTTGGGCCGAACAATTTTTTTTCTGTCATACATATGACACTTCTATGATGATAATTGTGACAAAACCCGGTATCATCATAGATGTGGTGGGCTCCTACTTCTATGACAAAAAATCATGACAGAAAATGGGCTTTTCGTCCTGAGCGGGCCGGAGACGCAGTTGCATGACATTCTTTGGACCGTCCATGACGGAAAAAACCGTGGTAGAAGCGAGGGTGAGGAAAATTTCAGGGAGTTCCCAGTTACGGTGGGAGGTCGGGGGCCGAGCGATGCGCGTTTCTCTCGTACACGTACGCGCGTGTGTGCGAGCCATTGGCTCTAACTAAACTCGAGCGAGGCGTTGGGCTCTAACTGAACCCGAGCGATTGCACTGCAGGCTACGCGTTACTGAACCCGAGCGATCGATCGATGGCTGTTAACTGAACCCGATCGAGCGATTCCTTCGCTACTGCTGCTAACTGAAGCCGATCGATGGGATGAACAGTGAGCGTTGTGGGGGGGGGGGGTTGGATGAACAGTGAGCGGTGGCGTTGCCTCTGGATGAACAAGACCCCGTGGTGTGGTGGAGGGCTGGATGAATAGTAGACGATGGAGAGGTGCCCGTGGAGGGGTGGATGAACAGGACCCCGTGGTGTGGAGGGCTGGATGAACAGTAGATGGTGGAGGGGTGCCCGTGGAGGGGTGGTTGAACAGGACCCCGTGGTGTGGAGGGCTGGATGAACAGTAGACGGTGGAGGGGTGGTTGAACAGTAGCCGGTGGAGTAGTGCGCGGTGGAGGCTGGATGAACAGGAGCCCGTGCATGAACAGTCGCAGGTGGAGGCTGGAGGAGGTCGACGGTGCATGAACAGTAGCTCGTGGAGGCTAGAGGGGTCGACGGTGGAGATGAACAGTATCCCGTGGAGTCCCGTTTTGCGGTACGCCACACCCCTCCCGATGAACAGGATCCCCGTTTCGACCGTAGCGCACCAACACAAGTCCGTTCCCTCCGTTTTGCGGTACGCCACACCCCTCCCGATCAACAGGGCCCCCGTTTCGACCGTAGGAGGTCCGTTTCCTCCGTTTTGTGGTACACCAGACCCCTCCTGATGAATAGGATCCTGTTTCGAACGTGGCCGGTCGAACACAAGGCTGTTTCCTCCGTTCTGTGGTACGCCAGGCCTCGTTTCCATCGCCTGTTCCGTCGAAGCCCTCCCGATGAACACAACGCATTCCGTTGCCTCCCCATGAACACGACGCATTCCGTTGCCTCCCCATGAACACGACGACGACGGTGTTTCTCCGTTCCGACCCAGCCATGTACACGAGCCCTCGCCGTACGTATGCGCGAGTAGGCGTTCGATACCCCGCCCGTATGTACACATACGTCGCCATATTTTCCTTCTTGCACCCTGGCCGCTGTACGTACGTGTACATGCTACGTGCGCGCCTCTACTACGACACGTGCGCGCCTCTACTATGACACGTGCACGCCTCTACTACGACACGTGCGCGCCTCTACATCGACAGTATGTACGTACACGTTCGCGACCAGAATGACAACGCTACGTATGCTTCGACCAGGTGGGTCCCAACTGTCAGGCACTTCCTTCCCTGCGAAGATGTAGCTGGTCGGTCCCAACAGTCAGGGGGTGAATCGTTTTTTTCCCGGACGCACTTCCTTGTGTGCGAAGATGTAGCTGGTGGGTCCCAGCAGTCGGGGGCCTAGTGGGTCCTAGCAGTCAGGGGGTGAATTATTTTTTTCGCGAAATACGGTGGCCCGTCCGGTGGGTCCCCGCTGTCAGGTGGAGGAATAATTATTTTACACGTAATAAGGAGGCACTTCCTTGCGGCTGCCGTGGACCCAGCTGTCATCCTCTCCACGTATAGTACTCTTCCGATGGAAGTCGGTCATTGACCATGTTGACCACGCCGTACCGAGAGCACCAGGGCGGTGGTCTGGACGACGACGAGGCCTAGGAAGGGGACGACGCGAAGCCGGGGAAGACGCAGTAGTGGAAGCCCGCGCGGAGAGGAGTACGAGGGTTCACTGGTTCGGCTGCGGTGTGAGGCTGCCGTCGCCGCAGAATAATAGGGGGTGTGGGTGAGTAGAGGGATGGCCTGGCCAGCGGTGGGAGTAGTACGGGGCGGTGAGGCCTCCGTGGCATCACAGCCGGCCATGGGAGGCAGGAGCAGGTGACACGACCAGCGCTGCTTTGGGTGGCTGGAGCAAGAAGACCATAGGTTGAAGAAGCACTACGGCCGTTGGATGGACATCGTACGATCACTGCAGATAGAATCGTTTATATTGACTAAGTTGACAAAGCCCTTGGTATGCGTTAACTTAGTAGGTCCACAGCTCGGATTTGGCACAGAACATATAGCCCATTTGTGATTTGTAAGAATGTACGGCCCATTTTTTAAATTCTAATGGAATTTACTACAGCCCATTTACAGTTTGATAAAAGTACAGCCCAACTTCTAGCTAGGACAACGATTAACAATTTCAAACAACCGCTCAAAATAGAATTCAAAAAACAATTCCCACATTTTGATGGGATCCGAAATATTTGCATCCGAAATTTCTAGTCAGGTTAAATATAATTTCAAAATAAAGTTGTATTACATTAAAATCCAACGAAATATTGCGCGCGCAACAAGTAATGAAATTAAAATTTTCAAATTCCAAAAATAATATATTTTTCAAACTAATTACGTGTTTGGTGCACAGTAACTGTCTAGTTATTATAATTACATCCCATTTATTATTTCTTAAAACCCATTTTCTTGTTAAGCCTAATGCATACCTCCTAGCAAAGTTTGCAGCCCAGCGGGAAATAACAAGTTGACCCGGATATTGTGTACAACTGTCGGCCCAGTTGCATTGCTGATGTTGAAAAAAAGCTATTTTTTATACACACATTAAAAAAATTGTATAGATAAGGAACATTTTTTATACACACATTTAACAATTTTTAAATACATGATTAACACTTTTTAAAACATATTTTTTAGTCAACAGTGGGCTCACAGCGAGCGGAGGAGGTCACAATACACATATTTTTTAAATCCATGATTAACACTTTTGCAAAAACAATTAGCCCACAGCGAGCCAATTAGCTCCAGTCAGCCCACAGTGGGCCGACAGGGGCCAGTCGACCAGCTGTAGGCCGACTGGAATCCAATCGGCCTGCTGTGGGCCAACTAGGCCCAGTCGGCCTGCAGCGGGCGGACGGTGTATTATTTTTGAAAAAAAAATTACCCAACGTAATATTTGTGAAAATTAATAAAAATGTATTATTTAAGAAAAAATAGTGAAAAAGGCCTGTGTAGTACAGTACAACCTAACATGGTTACTCAGCCCACATTCAGCGATGCCGGAAAGGCCCAAACAAGGCTTCTGTACAACTTTTTGAAGTCACTGAGCTCAATTAATAACTTAATAAAAAAGTTAGATTAGAGTGGAACCTAATTAAAAGCTGTCACGAGCAAATAAATAATTCAACGGGTCCCACTTGTGCGTGTGCGCGCGCGCGCGTGTGTGTGAGAGAGAGAGAGACCCATCGGC
Source organism: Triticum urartu (assembly GCF_003073215.2). Lineage (NCBI taxonomy): Eukaryota > Viridiplantae > Streptophyta > Magnoliopsida > Poales > Poaceae > Triticum > Triticum urartu. The sequence goes on from NC_053024.1 coordinate 99,122,224, forward strand.
CGATGCTCGTAAATACATCTTTCAGCCATATGCATGCATTGCTGATGCTCAGTAAAAACTTATATAGTTGACACAATCATATAGAACATCATAGCACACTGAACTTGCATACAAAAATTTCACGCAGGCGGCACAATCAGGATGGAAGCAGTGGATCGCTACGGGAAGGGCTATGTTGAAACCAACGAAGTCGTACATAACGGTTCATCGTCTTTATCAATGACGGGGAAATATCTTGAATGTTGTGCAAAGAAAACAGACAGGCAACACAATAAGTTCTCCTAGCACATTAAGTTGACGTACAACCCTTTCTAAAAAAAGTTTAGGTACAAAATTAGAACAGGTCACAATCAAATGTATTGGCATATCAGTGCTTCACACCCATAGCTCGGATTTAACTAGTATCTGACAAGATTCAGTTGTTACCTCAAATTAGAGCACATCCAGGCAGCCAGCCCTGCCTCTTCTCCCAAAGAAGCAGTGGCCTCCGCCGCGCGATGGAGTAGGCCCTGTGCCATCCATCGTTCCGAGCAACACGGGGAAAGTCTGACGTTGACTCCTGTAATGGACGTCGTCGATGGACCCTGGCACCAGCGGCGGCGGCAGGACTTCGATTGATGGATTGACCACTTCTTCGACATGCACGAACACTCGATACAGGTACATCCCTAACGTGGTCCGCGGCGGCCTTGGTGGCGACGAATAGTACAACCCTGGTTCCTGCACCGGTATCTCAACACCAATCACCTTCGGTATGGTGGATGGCTTCTTCATCCATGCCATAACCGTCAGAGCCCAGCTGTCTGGAGGAACAAACATACTTACGAGCTCACCTACAAGGTCGTTGATAAGCTCGTTCATGGACTCGCTGTTCCAAGCACGTCGAGGCATGCCGTGGAAGGTAAGCTTTGTCAAAAACTCAAGCTCAGAGGGCACCGAGCCCCATCCTGGGTGCCAATGATCAAAGCTCACTAGCGCGCCATCACAGAACAAACGCCAGGAAGATTCGAACACACGACTGCAGTCGAAAGTTGTCCGGAACCTGACGAAGAAATCAGCCGGTGGCGGACAAACTTCGACGAGCAAGTCACTTGTTTGGATGCCATGCGCAATGCCAAGAGCTTTTATAAGGTCATCCGGCGAGACGGGAGGCCGGTCGCCATTGATGGTTACCATCAGCACTTTGCCGGCAAACTGGTCGTCAAGCGCCGCCATGCCACTGTTGAACGACAGCACGCAGCGACCGAAGGCAGGACGGACCTCAGGATCTCCAGCTTGGAGATCCGCGTTGACCGGTGACATGATAGTGCGCTTGAGTACAGGGAGTACAGGAGGGGGATTATGGGGAACTGGAGTAGGAATCGAGATTCTAGAGGTGGGGGAGGGGCGGGAGACTGCGGATGAAAAGGTAGCATGAATTTCAAGCACATGCCAATATGCTCTCGGCACGCAAGCGCACGAAAACACCGGTGGCGCCCACATGTCGGCCTAAGAGTCCTTATTAATTCTTTTTTGGAGAGCCCAGCCTTTTTTTAGGATCTTTTGAGAGCCCGGCCTGAGAGTCATAATTGACCTATTTGGCATTGCGTTACTACTCGGCCCATATTCAACGACACCTCACTAGCCCAAACAAGTGTACATCATCGAAAAGACACTGAGCTCAAATTATATAACTTGAAAAAGGAGATATACTCTGAACACTGGAGAATGGTGATGCCCTCATTTAGCCCACCGGTAGTTCGAGACAATAATCAGTTCAAAACAACGATATATACAACATTCAAACACTGACCAGTGACTACTACTGACATAAACAGTAAGACATGATAGTTCATAAGAAGTCTTGCTACACCACGAAAATGCACCCATCTGCAGCGCTCAGACTCTCGTGATCCAGACGAGAATGACATTCTAAACAGAAGCAACTATTAGATAGTAAGAGTGACATAGACGAGGATGACCAAATGACAAGGAATATGCATAACAAAAGAAAGAACTACCCATCCAGAACCAGCAGCAAAGACAACAAAGTCATTCGAAGAGATGACCCAACACCATCATAATTTGCAGCCCCGCTTCAGCGACCAGTGATCCAGAGACACCAGTACTCCACCCTTTCGATGCAACAACCCAATTACCTATCAACCTGAAGGCTCAAACCACATCACTGCCTGTCGTAATTGAGACATCCAAGGATCAAAGTTAATCTGGATGCCTTTGTCATTCTCACCTTGTTTTGGCTGCAGGCTGTATCATTGACAATCAGGGGAGTTTGCTCCCGAACACCTAGGGCTCGCCGTGTAGACACAATTTTCCATAGCAAACAGAGCCTCTCTGCCATCAAGGTCCTTGCCAACGGTGATCTCCTGGTTAATCGGATAATTGAGTCCGAGAAACAGAGAGTGTGAACCAAGGCTGTTTACCCGCCTCCAACTAAAAAATCCTAAAGGCCCCAACAAGCTGGTATCCTGCTCATAGACGTAACAGCCACTGTTCGGATACTCACGTATTACACGGTGCTTGTATACAGTGGGTTTTTTGCAATATAACTTTTCCGGCTCATGTGTCCGAATGATCATCAGTCTTTTGCCGTCGTCTGATCGAGCGAGGAACCAGTTGTGCTTCCCTGTTTTTGGCAAAGGTGGTGTGATTACAAAGGGCAGTAACTATAGGGACACTGCATCATATCAAAAAGGACATGCATTGTTAATGTAAGATCAGCATTGTTCAAAGTATGAGTAGGATAATGCAAGAAACAGCATTGATATGTCCTTGTTGGAACTGGGAGGAAAATACAGGGAAATGTATACTGGGTTCGAAAATATAGAAGTGCCATGCATGGTTATACTCATGTTATCTCGCAATCGATTCTTCACAGGAAACTACCATGTCATGCATGTTATGTAATCATGTTCTGTCCTCACAAACAAATTCTTCAAGGTAACTAACAAACCATGCATTGTTATATACTCGTGTTCTGTGGGCAAAAATTTTGTAAGGATATTATTCTAGCCATTGATTGCTAAAGGGCGAATATAGGTATGTACACATGGTAAGCATTGCAGGATTTCACTACTTCCAAATATAGAGTTCTCCATATGCACATTTACTTCCCTAATGTATGGTTAGATGAAACCAATAGTGTGGTGCATGTTTCTACATCATTAAAATGAGGAAACTAACATGGCCATTGATACACACTCATATTTAGTAGTAGTATATAGATTATTGTAAAATAAGGATAATATCCATATATTCCTAACCGTTTGATTATTCAGGGTACAAATTGGCTGTAATGACATGGTCACAATCGCATGAATTAACTCATTCCAAATATAGCTGATTTACGGCGTCTCTAATACATTGCCATAGTTCTACTCAAATTCTGCTCAAACAGAGATATGCCAATCATCACAAAAAGTTCAAACAGTGTCATGGCGTCATCATTAACATGAGAGGAAACAACTTACACGCGCTGTCCCAGCAATACATGGTGCCATCTGCTTTGTCGATCGCGCAAATGATGCCATTGTGTTCAATAGCATCACAGAAGTGTGTATCAGCTTTGACGATGATCCACTGCGAGCCGAGTTGTCTCCAGCTAAAGAAGGCACCGGCGTAAAGATAGGCGAGTCTGCGGTCGAACAAGGCAATTAGCTTAAAGTCTGTGTAATTCGCGTGTTGTGTGGGCACTTGGCAGATTACAATCTTCTGCAAAACAAGGTCCGTCCAACTGAGGTAGTATAATCTCATGGGAGGTCTGGAAGTTCACGAGCATGAACTTTTTACCGTCTTCTCTGAAGGCAGCCGTCCAGTGGGAGTTCATGCCGACCCAGTACATACCTGCCAAGAAGTTCCGGGCGATGGTGATCGGATCAATGTCGAGGGAAATGATGTACGGCGACCCACTACATACCTGCAAAGAAGTTTAGGCTAATGGAGATCGGATTGAAGTCGAGGAGCATCATGCACGGCTCCGTATCATGGTGAGCCAATCTCGCAAGACCAGATAGCAGCAAGCAGGGTGTCTTGAAAAGCTTAGGCTTTGCTTCGACGATGGTCGTGTGCATGTCCCTAGAGCATGCAGCCAGCCGCAGGGCGCTCAACATATCCATACACGAACAACAGAGGTCGAGGATGTCACTGGGGAGATTGCTCCAATCGTGGCTCATATGGATGATGCGCGGTTCGTGTTCGTTCATGGTGGAGTTTGGAAGGGGGCTTGATTTACGGGGGAGAAGGATGTCGGTGCTGGAGCGGCTAGCGAGGGAATAGTGGTACTGGGGGAGGCGAGTGAGGCGACGGTACACGGGGGCACAGTGAGATGGAGACGGAGAAGGTGATGGAGATGGAGTGGTGCTATGGGAGCAGATAGGGAGATGAGGCGAGGCGCCAATGTGCTGTACAGCGGCGGTGATAGACTGCACAGTGCATAGGGTGAGGCTGACTTTGGTAACCCGAACACGCCGCCTGGACTAGTGTCAGGCGCAGGGTGTTTTCACTTCACTGTGAGGACCGGATGAATAGTATTTTGACCATCAAGTGTACCACAGTTGTACTACTACTACCAGTAGGTACATGAGTACTCCAGTATTGTATAGCGTAAATAGGTCTCCCGTGCTAGCATGCCTGTTCACTTCATCGTTCATGTATCATCCATATTGTGAGCAGAACCAAATTCTCGTGCATGCCCAATCAACGCTCTGCTGCGATGCATGCAGTGGTCGTTCTGGTGCATCAAGGACGGCATGCAGATCGTTCCACACTTGAGAAGAGGAAAAATGGAAAGGTAGAACGCGGCAGCAGAGGAAGAGAACGCTGGCTAACGAGGCTGGGAGGGGATCGAGCAGGAAGTTAATGCTCCACGCCTAAAGGTTTTCGAAAAACCTGATTTTCATAAGGTGACTTATACTCACCTAAACGGAGGGAGTATTCCTTAACCAGATAATGTTGTGTCTCCCACTCATGCGCTCAAAAAAAACTACGACACATATTTTTATCTGTTTGCATAGGTCCCAGGATGGGCACGTACACGAACAGGTACGACTCATTAGTCTACCTGCATAGCCTTTTCGTTTAGTCTACCTAGCCGTCTAATCAACTGCCTGCACGCCACTTCTCCCATTTACTTCTCCCTTCGTCTTCATTTGCATCCAAACTCCACTGCGTTCACATTGTTTTAACCTCTTTAAATAATCATCTACTACTTCAGTTAAACTAGCCATCTAATCCTAATTCTCCAAACCATAGCCCTCCGTTCTAGCGGTTACAAATGGCGATAGAGATCGAGATGCAGGTTTTTAGCCTCCAACATGTCCTCGTGGAAGGCTCGATGCACATAGTTGCCACCGTCACCGTCCACCCAAGGGTTGTTCGGTAGTGGATCAACAATGTATCCAACTCCCTCGAAAAGGTAGAGACGAGGGTCATCGGTCTCGATGCAGAGTACACGGAGCGTGCCCCTGGGAAGATCCAGCGCGCCGCCATCCTTCAGCTATGCTTCGAAGATGATGTTTTGGTGTACCACATCATACACTCACCCTCTTCACGATTTCTTGTCTCGGGAGGACGTATACTTCTGTGGGGCAGCCATCGAAGGGGACAAACAGAAGCTGGAGCCGTACAAGGTTGATTTGAATAGCATCGCTGACCTACAAACCAGAATCAAAATTCCTATTGAAGTTTGTGATAAACAGACACCATCCCTATTCGACGTAGCAAATTTGGTGCTCGGTACAAATCTTCAGAAGGGTGACGAGACGGTGGCATTAAGGTCGTCTGGATGGGAGAATTATCCCTTGACGTACGAGCGGATAAAATATGCTTCCCTCGATGCCCCATGTGAGTTTCGAGATAGCTGCAAGGTCCAAAGAGCTTGTTGCGAAGCCGTGTCCCACAAAGAATGAGAACAAGAAGAAGAAGAAGAAGAAGAAGGAGAAAAGGCTGCACCAGCAGGAGGGCATTATGGATGGATGAACTATTTCCTCTCTTGTAAAAAAAATTATTCCCTCTCGGTGTATATTGATATAGATGGACTATTTTGATGGTGTGCATGTCTTTGGAACAGAGTAGTAGCGTGGGTCCACTTGACTATAAGGGACTATTTATCCGCATATATAGCTTTCTCTGCTACTCCTTCCAGTGATCGGTATGCAGTGCATGTGTCCGTAGACATGACAGCTTGTCCATGGAAGTTCAACTACGGCGACCATCACGTTTCATCTCGCGATTCCCACGACGCCTCTCCAACCCACGTCACCACGCGCCCCGACGTGCGCCTCACCCCTCTCGGCCGCACCGCCCCTCTGCCTTTGTGTGCATGACATGTGGGCCACCTAAAATGTGGCGAGCATCAAGTTTCTACCACAGCCACCCGCGATTCCCATGACGTCGCTCGAACCCATGAAACCACACGTCCCCCGACCTGCGGCTCACCCCTCTTGGCCCCACTGCCCCTCTGCCTACGGGAGCATTACATGTGGACCAGTCACCTATTGGGTCCACATGTTATTGACTCAAAGTTAGGTGTAGTAAGGCGCTGAAGCTCAGTCCCGACAGCCCTGAGAGGGAAATGTAACTCCTGCGCCAGGGCTTGTGGTGCTCCTGCAGCACGAACTCATGCCAAACTCGAGATTTGTTTCTTTACTATACATGCATGCAACGATTTAATGGACATTGTAATCTCAAGATGTGATGGGGAGCTGTAAATTTGAATTTGAAACTTATAAAATGAAAAGATTCAAAACAAATAAACTAGGAGAGAGGGAGTATATCGTAGGATGTGTCCCATACAAAATGAGTCCCCTGGTTTGTCACCGCGCAGATGCGGTTAAAAAGGAGCACAACGTCTTCCTACTCGTACGGCAACAAATCGGCCGCAGACAGCATGGTCCGCGTTTGACCGCCATGTGCAAGGCTCGTGCTATCTTATTCAATCTCACCGTGGTTCCATCGTACCAATTCATGCGGTGGCCCGTTGCATGGCTGATCCCAATGTTGGACAAAGGTTCTACGGGAACGGTTTCACCGCTATAAATGTTGTGCAAATTGATGTTGGTACCCTCCCGTACATATGCAAGCCAATCTCCACTCGCACCGAGCCTAACCTGTGAAACAGTGGACAGGGGGAGAATTAGGAAATGGACACAGAAGTAGTCTTTAGAATGCATTTACTACGTGATCAAACTCATCTTACCTGCTCATCGGAGGAAATCCGAGTGCCCCTCAACGTCGGCATCTGAAGGGGCGTCAACTTGCAACTACGGCCACGCTGCGCTGGAGAGACCCCCAAGGAAACATCCTTGTGCGTTCCACGGAACATCAAGATTCATTTGTATGAGTAGTTTATCTTGTGAGAGAAAAGGATGAACGAGGGAAGGCCTCTAGAGATAGAGATGGACACTACTACTACCAATGTGCTGGCCCGTGCGTTGCAATGGATCTAAAGTAGTAGAATAATACTTGTTCACGTGCTTGAAATATAAACACTCTAGTTTTAATATACATGTGTCAGCAGATATGACAGCTTGTCCATGGAAGTTGAACCACGGCGACCATCACGTTTCTTGTTTCTACCACTAAGCCACTGAAGTTCGGTCCCGTGGGCCCCGAGAGGGAAATGTAACTCCTGTGGCAGGCCTTGTGGTGCTCCCGCAGTACGAGCTCATGCCAAAACTGGAATTTGTTTCTTACTACTACCAACTAGTACTAGTAAGGTACACATGCATTGCACGCATGAGATTCTGGTGGTTTGTGCATTATGCTTCTACATGTGGAGCTTTCTGGATTCTAACATGTGGCAAAATCTGGTGGAATGTAAGGTTAGGCAAGTTTGATTAACTTAGGCGAGTGTTTGATTCAAGCCACACCTTAGGCAAGCCACACTAAGGCCCCACATGACATACACACAAAAAATGTGGCAAGATTCCCTTAGGCTTGCCAACTTGTTTCTCTCGTTTTGAAGAACTAATAACTTTGCCTAAGCTTAGTTGTGGCAAAGTTAGGGTCTGTTTGATTCAAAGGATTTTCATAGGATCTTTGAAGGATTAGAATCCTTAGGAATTTTTCCTACGTTGGTCGTTTGATTCGTAGGATTGAATCATGTAGAATATTTTCCTAAGGATTCATTTGTACTACATTTCACAGGAATTCTAACATGCACTCCAACCTCTTGAAAGAAATCCTTTGTTTTTCATGTGACACAATCAAACAAACTCAAATCCTATAGGGATCCAATGAACATGCCATTCCAATCCTACTTTTTTCCTATTCCTGTGTTTCTGCAATCCTATGAATCAAAGAGGCCCTTAGTCATGAATTAAGTTCAACCATGGAGTCTTCTAGATTATACATGTGGCAGAATCTGGTGGATGATATCCAACGGCCAGTAGTGCTCGGATTTGCCATCTTTGTACCGTCGGATTGTCTTCATCCAACGACCAACTTTCAAAGTTTTTCACACACTATATAGGTGGTATAGATATAGATGTGCCGGTCTGTTGCAATGGATCCAAAGTATATATATCTATTTAGTGGAATGCACTCTAAACACATTATCTATTTATTTTTCTCTAACCTTCCGTAGCCATGCAACCAAGCCACATAAGCTTCATGGGTGCCCCCCACATCATATTATTCATACTACGTTGATTGAAAAATAGATAAATCACCCAAAACAAGATCTTCCCGTTTTTTGTTCCTACGATGTTGTGCCGTGCACGTACCTACTAGTTGTATAGTGGTAGTACTAGTAATATAGTATTAGGAGTACAAACTTGGTACTAGTAGGAGTAGTACTAGTACGGAATGCTCGTACTCTATCAACGAGCCCCGTCTGACACCAAATTTCTTGGCTTCCGTGCTACAGCTAGATCTTCCCCTCATTTCTTTTTTCCATCCCGGCGGCGGGCGGGGTGTCGGTTTGCTCAACAACGGTCCCACATGAAAGTGAAAATGCTAGGCAACACGCCATCCCTAAGCCATGTGTCGTGCCAGACGGGCCGTGTTGTACTCCCGATTCCCGGGCGTGTGGGGGTGCGACGCGAACGCGGCATGCCTTTTCCTTTTACCAGCAATGTGCTCGTGTGTTGCGACGGATCCAAAGTAGTAGAATAGTAGTATTTGTTCACAAATTTGAAAGAAATCACCATTGTTTTGATATACTCCTAATATATTACTCCCTCCGTACCTAAATATTTGTCTTTTTTTAGATTTCAAATGGACTATCACATACGGATTATATAGACATATTCTAGTGTTTCTAGCAAGATGCCCGCGCATTGCACGAGGTTGATGGAAAAGGTAAGCACAACTTATAAATTGATGGATGGAGTACTAGTTACAGTGATGCATATAATTAAGCAAAGGGATCGCACATGTCGGTATTGACTGGAACGAGAATGCAACAACACAGAATTAAGGCCACGATGATGGGATCGCAGTGGTGGTTACAGAAGGCAAGAAGAAAGATGGATCCACGAACGTACGACCTCCTCCTCCTCAACTTAGTGCGCCGGGCCACCGACCGGCGGCTAAGGAGCGGCGGTTTTTGTGGCGAGGTCGAGGTGCTTCTCAGCAAAGGCATCCAAGGCTTCCAGCCGTTTGAGGAAGGCCAACGTCATAGCGTCCTCACTGGCCTTGTAGATACCTATGTACACAATTTCCTCGTACATGTGGATGTGTAGGTCGACGAATTCTTGCAGGGCGAGGCACCTCACGGCGAGCGCGACCTCCAGGTGGACATTCTTCATGGCGTCGGCGGGCAGTCGCAGGGCCACCAGTGCTTGAAAGAGGTTCCGGCCATGGAGGCCGATTAGGGTGGCAGGCAATGAGGAGCCCGGGCGCGCAGGATGGAGGAGTACGACGATGTCGTCCGCGAGCTTCTTGAGGACGGTGAACTTGTTGCTGGTGGCAACGATCATCTGGTCCAACTGAGAGTCGTAGTTGGCGTCGAAGGCGGCCATCCACCAGCCGGTCCCCAACACCGTCTGGAGACGATCCTCGGCGCCATTGTAACATCCCAAAATTCTAAACTTTGGAATGTTATAATAAATAGATATATTGATTGATTGTTTGATTGTTGTGTGATTGATTGAGTAAAATTCAAAACTTTTTGAAAGTTAAATGAGAGAGAATAAAAGGACTTTCCCAAACTTTCACCTTTTGCATTCTGATCTCCGTGAATTCAAATTCTTTTCAAATACAAAACCCTCGAGAGAAGATGACATGACTTCTTCCATTTCAATAAATGAAAGGGGTGTTTGAAAATATTTGAATTTCATTTGAAAAATATTTTCCAATTTAGAAACTTTATGCAACTCAATGATTTTCATGAGAGAAGATAAAATGACTTCTTCAAATTATATGAAATATGAGTTGGGAGTTTCAAAGATCAAATTTAAAGTCCCCTTTGAAATTATTTTCAATTTTGAGTTGTTTGGGTTTTATTCAAATTATTTTTCTCCAAAAGTAAAATATATTGAAATTAGGGTAAAATGATTCCCTACATCAGAATATTGGAGAGAAATTAATTTGAAACTATTTTGGTATTTTTAAAATGGTTTTTATTAGGTTTTATTAGGGCAGTAGCACTCTTTGAATTATCTGAATTTGTGTGTATTTTATTTTGGCATTATAAAAATGTCCATGTTGTAGAAAATCTTTTTCTGCAAATTTTGATATATTATATGCCTATAGTATATTCTTATTGGTTTTATTTTTTTTCTTTCTGTGAAAATAGATGTTTAAAAAAACCTTTCCCCTACTGGGCCGGCCCAGCATCTCGCCAGGCCGCGGCCCAGCTCCCCACCGCCGTCCCCGCCGTCTCCGACGGGGACTCCTCCCTCGAAGTCCGCCGCGCCGCCGCCTCCTCTGCCCCCTCGCCCACGCCACACGCCCCCTCCCCTCCTTAAAAAGCGACCCCGGGCCCCGCCTCTCTCTCCTCCCCGCGCCTGCACTCGCCGGAGCCGCCGCACCACGCGCCGCATCTCGCCGCCGCCGCCTCTCCTCGACTCACCACAACCGCCGCCGCCGGCGAGACCTGCCGCAGCCGCGCCTCGTCGCCTTGCCGCTCCACCGCCTGCTACTCGCCGCCGCACTCCACCCTCGCCCCGCGCTGCCCTCGCCCCTCGTCGGGAAGCCGCGCCGCGCCGGAGCTCGACGTCGCCGTTGTCCCGCCTCGCCGAAGAAAAACCGCCGCCGCCACCGGTTCATCTCACCCGACCGGTATAAACCGAGAAAACCCTCCGGTTTATTTATATATATAGTTCGGTTTTTCTTTTAGTACGGTTTAATTCTTTTGGTTTTGTTAAATAGCGAGCGTTCACCCGTTTAGATCTATAGCGAACGGTTTTCATCCTTTAAGCTTTCTATAGCGAAAGTTCGTTCGGTAGCGTTTCTCTTTTTCTCTTTATTTTAGATTTCGGCCAGGGACCTAACTGTGATGAATTTATTTATAGATTAGCCCCTGTTCTTCAAACGATCAGTACTTTTTACTCGTTAGTCCAAATCCAACGAAACTAGCGCTCACGTCTTCATTACGATCTCCTCTATCCAGTAATCCAACCGAAACATGTTTTTGAAATTTTAAAATTTGAATTAGATCAGATTTAGATTCAAACTTCATTTGATCATAACTTGAGTTTCGTAGCTCCGTTTGAGTTGATTCTTTTTGCAAATCGAAGCTCTTGACCTAAACTTTCTAATAAGGCCAAATTCATATACTTTTGGTACTGTTAGAAATTGTTTTATGTTGCAAGAGTTATTTGCTTGGTTTTGGTGTTCTCCGAATCGTCTTCTTCGTTCTTTCTGATCTGTTGAGTGATTGCTTATGTGTGGTTACTATTGCTTGCTTACGATAGATTGACCGGAGTGTGACGAGTAGAACTATCAAGAGTTATGAGTGCGAATCATCTTCATCAACATTGCAGGAAAGTTCACACTTTGATCATATTCCTTTCATACCCAGTTTTTATGCATTAGTTTCAACCTCAAACATTGCATGAATAGGATTGATAACATGTGGGTATTGGGAAGTACTTGATGAGGTAGGAACCTATTGCCCTGCATTCAAACCTTGGGAGTTACTATTACGTTATGCTTATATTGCCATGCTATGCTCATAGACGTGGATTGGGTTTGAGAGTATTCATGACAGATGTGAGATTGTTAATTAATGGTTTACTTAAGGTGGAAACTTTAACACACATCTTGGTGGATTGAGGCACCTGGGTATTCCAGCGATTCCCTGTCTAGGCACCTGGGTATTCCAGGATTGCTTGTTTTTTTATGGACTGCCACCCAGGCTCAAAGGGATCATGAGATTATTCATACTAGAAACTTCCGTGTGCAGCCACAAGCTACTATGGGCTCTAGCATAGTTGATTAAGTCATGCGAACTCTTACAGTGGTAGACTAGCAGATGTAGGGGAAAGTAGGTGTAACGGCCTACCCGATCGTAAGGTGCTAGCGCTTCTTAAAGACTATGTCTCGGTCATCCGTTTCTCAAACACCATGTAGTGCGAGAAATTCAACAGAGGAGATCGAGTCTTGTGGGGAAAAGTGTGCAAACCTCTGCAGAGTGTATAAACTAATCATGATTAGCCGTGTCCCCGATTATGGACATCTTGAGTATCTAGTACTTGGATTATCATGTGAATCTCATCACGTTACTTTAAATTAATTTTGTTGGGTTCAATGATGTTACTTAATTGGGATTGAGAATGCTGTCAACCATTCTCAATGTTCAACAACCACCAGGATAGTTAAATAAAAATTATTCCTTTGCAGTAGGGAAAAATTGGCTTTTCGCAAAAACATATAACCATAGAGCTTTTCCACCAGCCATATATGCATGTAGTGATATCCATTGTTCATCATTCTCTATGGTGTGAATTTGCCAGTACATTCAATGTACTGACCCTTTGTGGCTGCAACGTCTCATGTTACAGGATTTTCTTACGACGAGTAAGTGATACGTTAGGGTTACGATTTCTACACTCAACTTTGCCGTTGGTGTTGATGGGAATCCACAACCTTGTTACTTCCGCTATTTGTATATAGGTAATAGTATTTTACGTTACTTTAAACATGTGATTTACCTCTGTTATAAATCCTCGAGTACTGTGTGTGTTAGCATACCGATCTAGGGATGACACTTAAGCACAAGGACTTGACCGTCTGAGGTCAGGTCACTACAGCCATGCCGCAGGCCGGCGTCGTGGACCATCTGGCGCAACCGCTGGTCGCTCACGAGCATCGCCGCCATGGGTCTGGAGTGAGCTCTTTTGCGCTTAGTGTAGGTGCTTAGGCAAATGCTTAGGTGGGTACGATGTGGTAGATGCATTGGAATGGAGGGGCGCCTTTATATGAGGGCAATGAGGGCAAACTGCGTTGCATTCACATCGTGCAGCCTCTTTTCCCGGACCTCCTCCCATTACTTCCCTCATGCATTAATTGAAGAAGGATGCATTGGCCGTTCAACATATCGAGAACCGCTACTCCCTCCCTCATCTGCATTAAAGCCATATCGGGAATTGTGTCGCCCGCTGTCAAATCGAATACTCCCTCCGTCTAGGTGAGTATTAAGTCATCTTACGAAAACCAAATAGTAAACACATAGGCGTGGTACATTAACTCTCATGTTGTTTCTTATTTTTTGACATAAATAGAGGAATCAACCAAGAAGAGATGTGGGGCTTGTATGCTTTTAATGACTTGAGACTATCAAACATGACATGTAGTGGTCAGTTCATTGCACAAGAACAAATACAACCCACGTCAGCACACACGCATCTTATATAGCATCACATCCAATGGCTATAAAAGATGAATGAGACCAAATTATATCTCATCTAGATGAGTTCTAGCGAAATTGTATTAATAATACTTAGTACTCCTGCGCCATGTATCATATATTAGTATCATGTAGTACTTTATTTATTTATGAGGTATCCAGATGGCACTGCACCGCCAAGAAAAGAGGGTAACATCAAAATTATGTACTACTTTTTTGAGTATGTTGGTAAGGTCCGGTCATAGTCACTTGTTGAAATCTCTAAAAAGACAAATACTCCCTCAGTCCGGAAATACTTGTCATCAAAATGGATAAAAGGAAATGTATCTAGACGTATTTTAGTTTTAGATACATCTCTTTTTATCCATTTTGATGACAAGTATTTTCGGATGGAGGGAGTAGAAAACAGAGTTGGTGATGATGGTGTGCGTGCCATCCTGCAATATAGGCCGTCGGATTTATATCTAACGGATAGGAAAGAAACTATGGCAATTTTGCAAAAATATACCCACACATCTCTCCACGTTCGCAAATAAGGCCTTCCCTCGTTCAACCTTTTCTCTCACAAGATAAACTACTCATAAAAATGCATCTTGATGTTCCGTGCAACGCATGGGTAGCTAGCTTATTTCTTTTAAAATAGTTGGTGCGATAATTGGGTTGAAGTGATATATTTTATGTCTGCCCCGAATGATTTCAGATTCACTAGTAGTAACAAAGAAAAGGTTGCCTTGTTAATTAATAGAAAACAGGGTGAAAACTATCACATGAGGCCAGTAAAAACAAGGCACACTGGGTTCAGTGTCATCGTCACTACAGCTGTGCGCGCGTGAGAAGTCTACATATCGAGGGGGCTACCGAGCGAGGCACCGAGACACAATGTTTGAGAGAGAAACCAATTAATAGATTATGATCAGATCGAGTTGTCACCCTTCTGCTGTCATTGTTGGGGGGGGAGGGAGAGAAAGACGTGTCGAGAGTGTGCGCGGTAGGCACAGATGTACAACTAGCGAGTGTGTGTGTGTGTGTTTGAAAGAGGAGTAGATAGATTATTATCAAGATCGATGTGCCACCCTACTAGCTCCTTCGGTGCCGGGTAGTGTGTGTGTATGTTTGAGAGAGAAGCCAGTCGATAGATTAGTATCAAGATCGAGGTGTCACCCTACTCCTTCGGTGTTGGGAAGTGTGGGTGTGTGGGGAGGGGGTAGTGGCACTCACATATCTCTACTCTTATAAAAAACAGAGTTGGTGATGATGGTGTTCCTGCCATCTTGCAATATAGGCCATCCAGTTTATATCAGACGGACATGAAGGAAACTATGGCAATTTTGCAAAAAGATACCCACACCCCTCTCCGCATTTTCAAATAAGGCATTCCCTCGTTCATCCTTTTTTCCCACAAGATAAACTTCTCATACAAATGCATCTTGATGTTCCATGCAACGCATGGGCATCTTGCTAGTAGGGAGAAGAAGTTTGTGTGACACATATCTAGCTATATTAAGAGATAGGTAGATAGCATATGTGTGAGAGACATTAGTGGCTGTGGGTGGGCGGAATTAAAGGGGTGGGCGTGTTAGACATAGAGAGCGTGTGTGTTTCTGTGTGAGAGACTTGTAGGACGGAGTAGAAAGACGAATTTAACCCTGACGGAGGGAGAGAAATACACGAAGTGCGCGTGTGTGATTCTGATGCCCACAGGAAAATGAGATATGTATGCGTGTGAGAGAGATTGCATAATTCATTCACGTATCACTATCTAGCGATCGTGGACGTGCATCGCTTGAACATAAGTCAATATCTACTTCGTATCGTGGACAAAGGTACAATATCGATTCAACCCTATAAAGATTGGACACTCACATATCACATTTTTTCTATTTAAATAAGCCTTTTTAGTTGTGCATGCCAAAGTTACAGTGATGCTTCTTCAAACAACCAATGTAGCTATCATGAACATGCACCATTGTTACTCTTGCATTCAAATTCATTAGTCTTGGATGATTTAAGTTTCTATTTTGAAGTAATATATGTAATATTCATATATGAATTCAACGGGTACGCAATTTATGAAATGGAGGCTATGTAATCATATGAGGTAACACTTTTAAGTAGCTGACTACAATATCCATTTCTTTTTGTGCGCCTCTACACTAACATGTCTCAATGCATTATGTTTAAAGTAAATAACCAATGGCACTAAATTATCTATTTACACGAGAAATACATAGGCTGAACGTTTGATCCCTTTTTTGTGAACGCGCCACTACACCCGTACGATTGGCCGCGCCCGTGTGAACGTCCAAGTTATCGGCGCATCATCCAGAGTTATTGTCTTTTTTCTGGGGTGGACTTCACACCAGTTATTAACTGCTGACGCGTGCCCCGTGTACACAGTCTAGCATGACCTTCCCGCTAGCATGGTCCAAAATTAGTTGAAACTGGATACGAGCGATCCCGCGGGCGGCAAAATCTCCCGCCACCTTCTAAAATTTCTGCCACCTTAGTCTTTAGCATGTGAAATCCCCCTTTTGTCCTTGGTGCACGGAGACCAACAGTTACAATACCGCCCTCATCTACATGATAGGTCGGGGCTGCTTTGGTAACTTCTAGTTCCCCCGCTACACGGCACCCCCATTTCCTATCCCCCTCCCGCAAAAATGACTAACTCCACAGCACCAGAGCATCTTACATCACGCCGTCCGTACTTCATCGCCCTTTCTCCCCTCCCCTCTCGAAACCGTAGACTGCTCATCCACCGGCATACCATAGCCCATTCACTGCCAGCGGCGTCCACCTCGTCGGATCTACTTCTGCGACCGCATCTACCCCTCCCACCTCCCCTAGAAACAAGTAGACTGCTCATCCACCACTGTACCACAACCCATTCAGTGTTGGCCTTGTCCATGGCACCGGATCTGCTTCGCCGGTACTCTCGTCAACCGCCGCGCATCTACAGCGGCTCATTCGTACTCCCCACCAGAGACGCTTCGTCCACACCCCCCGGAGCCGCCCCACCGACGCCCCCGTCGACGGCCTCTGATCCTCTTCGCCGACACCTTCCTCAACCCTACCGGAGCCGCTTCGCCGACACCTTCCTCAACCCTACCGGAGTAGCTTCGCCTATATCATTCTCAACCCTACTGGGCCGCTTTGCCAACTCACAAGTCCACGGCCTCAGATCCGCTTCCTCACACCCTCATCCAACCTACCGGAGTAGCTTCTGACACCCCATCCATGGCCGCAGATCCGCATCGTCGACACCACCCTTAACCCAACCACCGAAGCAGCTTCTGACGCCCCGTCCACGACCGCAGATCCGCATTGTCGACACCATCCTTAACCCAACCACCGAAGCAGCTTCACCTAGGCCCTCGTCCATGGCCATAGATCCGCTTCACCCACACCGTAGTCCACCCTACCGGAGCCGCTCCACAAACACCCTACTCGACGATTCTAGATCTCCTTACCGGACCCGACAGCTAGCGCAGTGTCATCACCCTCGACGTTTCTAACCTGATTCCCACAGTCTGGAGAGATGCCAAGCACCCGCCACGGCCTAGGTACTTGTCACCTTTAAATCCGTCCAGCATCACCTGCCCGATGTACTTCAAATATACTAACCGATCGCTGTTACCTGTTATGCAGCTGGCAAAAACTACAAGGACGATGTTTCTTCTGGATCTAATAGCTTGGCCAACCAAGATCCTGGACTGAGGCATTGCTATGATCTTGTAAGCGTGTGTCTCTCTCTCTTGTATTGTTCTGTGCCTGCCAGCGTGCTTTGCTAGGATTTTCGACCAGTAATCCCTTTGTGCAGACAATGATTTCTACTACTGGCTGCTAAATTAGATATGCAGATGTCATACATGATACTACCTCATACCTCCGTTCCTAAATATAAGTCTTTCTAGAGATTCCACTATAGGCTACATACGGAGCAAAATGAGTGAATCTACACTCGAAAATGCATCTATATACATCTGTATGTGGTCCATACTGGAATTTCTACAAAGACATATATTTAGGAACAGGGGTAGTACATTACACAAAATCGTAGGTGGCATGTAGGAATTCCAGTGCACTACATTAGGCTCCCTTAGAGTGCCTGCTAGTCCAGCATACAGAGTCATGGCTAGTTTATGGTACGCACACAATCGTTAATTGGTGGTTTAAATATGCGCAAGGGATATGCAATGTAGTATCATGTAGAGATGTCTGAAATTAGTCGTGTCAACTTGCAGATAGGGTTACACAATGAAAAAGTACAAGATGTATGTGGCAATTTCATGGAACATCGCAAAAAAAGGAGAGGCAGCGGTGAGCCTATATAGTGTGCCATGGTACGTCACTCCTCCATTGCAATCATCGTGACATGTTATTTGTATGCCAGTTCTATTAGCCAAGTTTCTTAGGGACAGTTCTTACGAGTTATCCTAAGAAAATAAGCACATGTGAATATAACCTCCATGTAATAAGCCAACCAGTTATTTTCATTGCGTTTTCAGCTTATCTTTGGTATGATCAGTGGAAAGTCTAGATTGCATTATATTTTTTTCATTTTGCTGCCCATATGGAAATTAATTTGACTTGCAAACATCACAAATAGAACCCAATGCAGTAATTAGTATGATAGGAAAACAGACCATCACTATTTGCTCAAAATGCAAACACGAAGATACCATCTACTTGGCACAATCTACTTTGGTCACGGTTTTCCATAGAGATCTCATTGCCTAATTTAAACGAAGAACGCATGACCCACATTTAAATGAAGAACAATTATTTATTGAAATTCGATGGTCCAAGTGGCTGGTTATTATCGTATAGCAGCACCACCCGAAAGCATCATATAGCAGCAGCAGCTCATAACAACTCATCATACAGCAGCAGCAGCAACAGTCTGTAATTCATCATATACCAGCAGCAGCTCGTAGCAATTCATCATATAGCAGCAGCAGGAGCAACTCATAGCAATTCATCATATAGCAGCAGCAGGAGCAGCTTGTAGCAACTCATAATATAGCAGCAGCAGCATCTCATAGCAATTCATCATATAGCAGCAGCAGCAGCTCATAGCAACTCATCATACAGCAGCAGCAGCTCATAGCAATTCATCATATAGCAGAGAAGGAGCAGCTCATAGCAAAGCATCATATAGCAGCAGCAGAAGCAGCTCATAGCAATTCATCGTATAGTGGAAAGGGGAGAGGAGATGCAAGCGGGCAGGGCAATGAATGCATGCATGTTTGTTTTTACTTGAGGGTCAGGTGTGACACGGGCGTCAGTAGTTGCATTTTGAGTGTAATATAGGCAGACAACAGAGTCATTTCACTATTCCCCTTCCCTTCAATTTTTAGTGAGGTTCTACCCGAAACACCCCCCCTCCAAAGCGAAATTAGTTAAGCCCAAGCCCATAACTCAAAAATGACTTCTTTACATCTTTTATGGCTCATTTTGACAATATGCCCTGAAAAGGCGGAATCGAACTGGCCCTTAACCTGCAATTCAATTGTGCGTGCAATGATGAATCACTCCTGCTTGCCATCTATACATTTAGGCATCATCATACATGGCATAACCTAATACATGTGCATTCCATTGTAGAATCTGGAATATGCAATGTTTATGTTAGTTCATACGTTGCACATGATGTTTAAATGCCCCTTAAATCTGGTCAGTCAAGTGATGGTCTTTAAGCCTCCTTCTTTGCTTCTTTTCTTGATATGTAAGATTTGCTCACACATCTGTTCAATTGCTTGTTTGCATCAGCCAGCCATACTAGGACTGTTTGCTTTGATTACTTGCTATTCTTGGCATAACACTCTAACAGAGCTTGTCAACGATTTCAACACTAAGGGCTACTGTAGTGGGGCCTTGTCTAACTCATAGGTGACATAAAGGTTTGGTTGTACACTACATTAGGCTCTCCAAGAGTACCCGGAGATCCAGTTCGAAGGTATGCCTAGTTTTTACATAGTTCAGACATAGTAAATGCTCATTTCATTGTGTGCAAGTCCAAGAGATGCGGCATGTTTCATTATGTGGTGTTGTTTTGTTATAATCTCATTCTTTTGTGTTCACAGACTGGAAAGTATGCATATTTATCTTCCAAGGAGACGAGTAACTAGTTTGTGTCACCTTGCAGAGAGGGTGCAATGAAGATAAGATTGAGGATTTCCAAGTACAAGATGTTAGGAAGGAGCCTTGCAAGAGAAGTAGGAGTTGCGCTGAGCCTCTTCAACCTGCTAAGGTAAGTCACTATATGCAACTCAACAGTTCAATTCCTTGTTTGTTTCAGGCATAGTTAATTTTCTCTTTTCAATTTCTTTATTTGTCCTTAGTTAATGAGATGCCCAAATAATCATGCCCGATGTTCGGTACTTGTATCACTATTAGTGGACATAATTAAAGGTCTTACAATTTAATTATTCTGCCGAAGTGTGCCTGAAGCTTTGAAGTCTATTAACCAACTATTATTGCATGAGGCTCACAATCTAGTTTATACTACGCTAATGATTGCATAGTTTTTCCTGCTGTAGTATGTTTGTATGAAACCCTCTGCTGTTCATTATGCTCCCTAAGACTTTAATTGAGGCACAGGATGGCCAACTGCTTGCTTACTTATACGCAACGTGCTGTCTAAATTTGTAACTTGTGTGTGTTTTCGATTGGGCCCCAACATCATGCTCCTCTGGTGAGCTAAGAGGGATTTCTGTATGCAGGCTGCACAGACTATCTTTTTTATAACTTTTAAAATATCACCTCTTTTGCTTCATGATGTGTAACATTTTTTTGAAAGTGACGTGTAACATTATTGTTAGTCCTGTTTTGCCATGTAGTACAAAATAGTGTCTTGTTCGCTTCACTGTTGTAACTATATTTTTGCCCTAGTTATGTGTACTTATAGAAACATTTCAGGATGAAGTGACATCAACACAAAGATCTGCGATCAGTGCGGCTTGGCCGTTACCGAATGATTATGGATTGGAACTGGAATGTGCTGATGTTCTCGAGCATCAACTAGAGGTGGCAAGACAACATGTACATGATTGTCAATGTATAATCAACAAGTTGAGACTGGACATGCAGGTATTAGATGCAGGAGTCAAAAAAATGAAACAAGACACTAAGGTAACCATGAAGGAATTGGAGATTTTGCAGACTGAAATTTGTGCTATCTGAATCCGCCCAATCCTATTTTCTGAAGATATTATAGTTCAATTGGAGTTAAGTTGATGCGCGTCCATGATGTATGAGCTGTATTTGCCCACTGTATGTAATTTGCTATTTGTGTATGCTTTATTATCACCTGTGCCGAACCATAATGCCCAGTGGGTATAATCGGCTGTAATTTCTTTATTGTATAGTGTAGGATTATTCTACCTTTCTATGCCTTGATCTATTTTTTGTAATAGTGTAGGCTTTTTAGAGGTGATAGTATTGAGTAGGATAATTCTTTGAATATGCTATATCGTTCAAACTGGGGCCAATTCGCCCAACCATGGCCCTTCACGGGCCGTCGGATCCATGGGCCTTCTACGTCTCGTAGGATCCATGGGCCGCCGGCTCATTTATGGGTCTTGTACGGGCCTTTAATGGGCCGTAGATGGGCCTTTAATGGAAATCGTACGCTTTATGGGCTGACCACAATGGCCGTTAATAGGCTGTATTTGGTGATGCTATGAAAATGGCCCAACAGACTAACGGTCCGCAAACGGGCCGACCGTAACGACGGGCTGAATTTGGCCCACAAACAAAAAATGACAGTAACGGGCCGTAAGTAACCGAATGCTGCAAATGAGCCCAAGAATAAATGGGCCCTCATAAGGCCGAAAGTTAACTTGGGCTAGAAACGGCCCAACGGAATAACGGGCCGTTAATGGGTATAAAGTGATACACTGTTCATTACGGGCCAGTTTCACCATGGGCCGTTAATGGGTGTAAAGTAATACACTGTTCATTACGGGCCAGTTTCAGCACGGGCCGCTAATGGGCCAAGAGTTACAAAGGGCCTCATATGGGCCGAAAGACGTCATGGCTATACATGGGCCAGAAGTGAAAACGGGCTGGAATCACATTGGATGGCCTAGATGACGCTATTGGGCCTAATTCGGATAGGGCGTAACGGGCCTTGGATTAGCGGGCTGTAAATGGGCTATATGCGAATAGGCCATTAACATGCTTTCCTTGGGCCGGCCCGCCAGCTTTTGACCAAGTCAAATGGGCCAGCCTTTTCACAGGAATGGGCCACTGTTGGGCCGTGCCACGTGTCGACGTATCATAGGCGCCTTCTGTCCAGTGAGTGGATGACATCTGTCCCAACGATGAGCCGACACGTGTTTCCTCTAGCCAATGATGATTTTACACGTGGAAAATCCCCATTGGTCGGGGCTGTTAACGGGTTATCGGATCCAAAACCCGACCGATAGCTTAACGGCGTTCCGTTACGGTGGATGCCATGTGTCGGTCACCCTTGACGAAAGCACTTCTGTGATGCGCGATTTATCGTCATGGAAGTGGACACTTCCATGATGATAATTTTGGTAATGTCATGGAACACTTCTACGACAGCACATGTATGACTATCTTGATTATGTCATAAATTTTTCATGGATGTACATGCATGACAAAAAAGCGACCTACTATGACAAACACATATCATCACGGAAGTGTATTTTTTTGTAGTGTATGAGTATGAATATAGATTCAAGAGGATGAGTTTGGCTGCAGATTCGAGGATCCCGGAGACTCGATCATCCTTCTATGATGGTGAGCCTATGCCTTGGAAGATGGACAACAAGCCTACATCATCAACAAATCCATCATCACTACCTCCGAGGAAGGACACATAAACACATGGGTATGGGCACTCCCCTTGGCAACTGCCAAGCTTGGGGGAGTGCCCCGGTATCGTATCACCATCACACTTTTATCTGGGGGCGCATAAAATGAGTAAAAATATCATCTTTTATTTCACCGACCGAATATTCCCTTAAGAACGCTAGCTTTCGGCTTCACCCAGTCTGAGGTACACATCCGGCTGACCCGGCAGTAACAATCGCAGAGGTGCTCCCTTTACCGCCTAGCCGAACAATAGGGAACATAGGGGTAAGCATAGGAGCCAGGCAACCCAGCTTGGCCAAAACTTAAGTCATATCGATGCATATAATGGTGAAGAAAAAAGGTACATGCGGAAGTTTGACGCATGTGTTGGGCGTGAGGCCCGTATAAATAAGCTTCTGTTAAAGAAGCCCCCAGGTTTAATGAGCGCGAGTGGCACGTCACTAGATGAGCCTTTAAGGGCTATGAAAGAAAAAAATGGGAAGGAGAGAAATGTAAGACAGAAAAAATACAAAAAGGGATGGACAGAGGAAGGAGACGAACACAGAGTCCGGCACTAGGCATAGAATCTTCGGAGACGGGTGGCGTTCCACAGGTTCGGCTCGAGTCGGTTGTTCGACGCATCTCGCAGGCGGTACGCCCCACTAGTCAGGACTTGGTCGATTATGAATGGACCTTCCCACTTGGGCTTGAGTTTGTCCTTTTTCTTATCCGGCAGGCGTAGAACTAGTTTGCCAACATTGTAATTTTTGGCCCGTACTTCTCTGCTTTGATATCTTCGGGCCTGCTGTTGATAAAATGCGGAATGGGCTTTTGCCACATCATGCTGCTCCTCCAAGGCGTCCAAGTTGTCCTGCCGATCGAGCTCGGATTCTCTTTCTTCATACATGCGCACTCTAGGTGAGTCATGAATTATGTCGCAGGGCAGAACTGCTTCTGCGCCGTACACCATAAAAAATGGTGTGTACCCGGTGGTGCGATTTGGCGTGGTCTGGAGCCCCCATAGCACGGAGTCGAGCTCCTCTACCTAGTGCGTGTTAGATTCCTTGAGTGGCCGCACCAGTCTGGGTTTAATGCCGCTCATGATAAGACCATTTGCGCGTTCGACCTGGCCGTTGGTTTGTGGGTGATAGACGGAAGCATAATCGAGCTTGATGCCCATGTTTTTGCACCAGAGTTTTACCTCGTCGGCGGTAAAGTTTGTACTGTTGTCGGTTATGATGCTGTGGGGGACGCCATAATGGTGTACAACCCCGGATATGAAGTCTATCACAGGTCCGGATTCGGCCGTTTTAACAGGCTTGGCTTCTATCCATTTGGTGAACTTATCCACCATGACCAGTAAGTATTTTTTCCTATGGGTTCCACCTTTAAGGGGTCCGACCATGTCAAGCCCCCAGACCGCAAAAGGCCAGGTGATGGGTATAGTTTGGAGTGCGGTGGGTGGCATATGGCTTTGGTTGGCAAAAAGTTGGCAACCAGCGCATCGTTGGACTAAGTCCTGAGCGTCTACTCGGGCCGTCGGCCAGTAAAAGCCTGTACGGAAAGCCTTGCTAACAAGGGACCGAGCAGCGACGTGGTGACCACCGAGTCCGGCATGAATTTCAGCCAGGAGGTTCCGCCCTTCCTCTTCGGAGATGCACCTTTGAAGGACTCCGGTAGTGCTTTTCTTATAAAGTTCTCCCTCATGGACTTTGTAGGCCTTAGATCGCCGCACTATGCAGCGGGCCTCGTTTTGGTCCTCCGGGAGTTCCTGCCTAGTAAGGTAGACTAGGAATGGTTCTGTCCACGGGGCGATAACCGCCATTATTACGTGGGCTGAAGGTGTAATTTCGTTGGCAGAGCCTCCGATTGTGTCTGATTGTTTGGCGTCGAGTGGTGTGGCTAGGTTCGGGCTGTTATGTGCGGGTTCCCCCTCCCATGCTACGGATGGCTTGAACAATCTTTCCAAAAAGACGTTGGGGGGACTGCATCGCGTTTTGCTCCGATGCATGCTAGGACGTCCGCCGCTTGATTGTTTTCTTGGGCTATATGGTGAAACTCTAGCCCTTCGAACCGAGCTGACATTTTTAGGACGGCGGCGCGGTAAGCTGCCATTTTTGGGTCCTTGGCGTCGAAGTCTCCATTTATTTGGGATATCGCGAGGTTTGAATCCCCGCGTACCTCTAGGCGCTGGATACCCATGGATACTGCTATCCGGAGGCCATGTAGGAGGGCCTCATATTCGGCTGCATTGTTGGAATCCGTGTACATGATCTGGAGCTCATATTAGACTGTGTCTCCTATGGGGGACGTCAGGACGACGCCGGCCCCCAGTCCGGCCAACATTTTGGAGCCGTCGAAATGCATAATCCAGTTTGAATATGTGCCGTACTCTTTAGGGAGCTCGGCCTCCGTCCATTCTGCGACGAAGTCGGCCAAAACTTGCAATTTAATAGCTCGCCATGGCTTATAGGTTATATCGAACGGGAGAAGCTCGATGGCCCATTTTGCAATCCGGCCCGTTGCATCGCGGTTGTTGATAATATCGTTTAGTGGCACTTCCGAGGCTACTGTTATGGAACACTCTTGAAAGTAGTGTCGTAGCTTCCAGGATGCCATGAATACCGCGTATGCAATCTTTTGATAATGCGGGTACCGCGATTTGCATGGAGTGAGGACAGTGGACACGTAGTAGACCGGCCTTTGAAGGGGGAATTTGTGTCCGTCCGTTTCCCGCTCGACAATGTGCACTGCGTTGACAACTTGGTTTGTTGCTGCAATGTACAATAACATTGGTTCGCCGGTGATTGGCGCGGCCAGGACTGGGTTTGTTGCCAATATGGCTTTTATTTCATCAAGTCCGGCTGTGGCGGCATTCGTCCACTCGAAGTGTTCGGTGCACCGAAGGAGGCGATAAAGGGGTAGTGCCTTTTCTCCCAAGCGGGAGATGAAGCAGCTTAAAGCCGCCACACACCCGGTTAATTTTTGTATTTGCTTAAGGTCCTTTGGGACATCCAATTGTGACAAAGCTCGGATCTTGGCTGGGTTTGCTTCAATTCCTCTACCGGATACAATGAAGCCTAAGAGCTTTCCGACTGGAACGCCAAAGACGCATTTTTCTGGGTTGATCTTGATGTCATATTTTCGGAGGTTATCGAATGTAAGCCTCAAGTCGTTTACTAGGGATTCAACATGTCTTGATTTGACGACCACATCGTCCACATATGCCTCCACTGTTTTGCCGATCTGGTTTGCCAGACATATCTGGATCATGCGCTGATATGTTGCGCCGGCGTTTTTCAGCCCGAAGGGCATTGTGTTGAAGCAGAATGGGTCGTATGGTGTGATGAATGCTGTTGCAGCTTGGTCTGATTCTGCCATCTTGATTTGATGGTAACCGGAGTATGCATCAAGGAAACACAACAAATCGTGTCCCGCGGTGGCATCGATAATTTGATCGATACGGGGGAGGGGGAAGGGATCCTTTGGGCAAGCCTTGTTAAGGTCTTTAAAATCGACACACAGGCACCAGGATTTGTCCTTCTTTGGTACCATCACCAGGTTTGCTAGCCAGTTCGGATGTTTTATGTCTCTGATGAATCCGGCCTCTAATAGCTTGGCTAGCTCCTCTCCCATAGCCTCTCTTGGGTTCGGAAAAATGCCGAAGGGCTTGTTTGACAGGTTTAAATCCTTTTAGGATGTTCAAGCTGTGTTCGGCCAGCCTGCGTGGGATCCCTGGCATGTCTGAAGGGTGCCAGGCGAAGATGTCCCAGTTCTCTCGTAGGAACTCTCGCAGTGCGGCGTCTGCGTCAGGGTTCAGTCGTGCCCCGATGGAAGCTGTTTTATTGGGGGTCCGTTGGATGGACCTGGAATTTGACTATTTCGTCAGCTGGCTTGAAGGATGTGGATTTGGATCTCTTATCGAGTATCACATCATCCCTGTTAACCGTGGAGCGCAGCGCAGTCAGTTCCTCGGCCGCTAAGGCTTCGGATAGCGCCTCAAGGGCTAATGCGGCCGTCTTGTTTTCGGCACGGAGTGCTATGTCCGGATCACTAGCTAGAGTGATAATTCCATTCGGCCCGGGCATCTTAAGCTTCATGTACCCGTAATGGGGTATTCCTTGGAAGATTGTGAATGCTTCCCGCCCTAGTAAAGCGTGATATCCGCTCTTAAATGGGGCCACCTGAAACGTGACTTCTTCGGACCCTGTAATTGTCCGGCGTACCGAACACCACATCTAGTGTGATTTTTCCTGTGCAGCGCGCTTCCCGACTGGGGATTATTCCTCTAAAGGTTGTGCTGCTTCGCTCGACGCGGTTCCAGTCTATTTCCATTTTTTGAAGGGTTTCCTCATAAATGAGGTTCAGTCCGCTGCCTCCATCCATGAGCACCTTGGTGAGGCGAAAGCCGTCCACTATGGGACTGAGGACCAATGCGGTTGGTGCTCGGGCTGTTCAGAATCTAGGTTCATCACTTGCATTGAAGGTAATGGCAGTGTCGCTCCATTGATTTATTGTTGCAACTTGATAGACTTCAGCGAGGCTGTGGAGTGTTGTTTTTCGCACATTGTTTGATGCGAAAGTCTCGAAGACTGTGAGAACGGTACTGGTGTCCTTGGCCTGGCTTTCTGCGGCCTCCGGAATTAAGAGGTCCTCGCCGATTTTGGCCACCTGCCGGAGTATGCAACATGCTCTAAGGCTGTGAGTTGGTGTGGCATCCTCTGTACTGTGAATTCTACAGGGTCCATCAAGCCATCTTTCCAGTACGGTTCCATGCCCTGTAGAGGGTTTTGGCTTTTTGGTGTTTATCCCAGGTGTCCTGTAATGATGCACCCTCTTAGTTCGGACGGGATTACTATTCAAGGATGGATTATCCCAAAATTTTATTTCGGTTTTCCAGGCGCTTTCCATCGCACAGTATTTTTGTACTATGGACGCCAAGTCAGCGAAGCGTGTGATATCACGACGACTTACGGCGTTAAGGATTCCCTTGTCCGTGCAATTACTGCAGAAAATTGAGATTGCGTCTTCCTCACGGCAATCCTTTATCCTGTTCATAACCAGGAGGAATCTGGCCCAGTAATGATGTACTGTTTCCTCGGGCCTCTGCCAGATTTGGGAGAGATCGCTTATGATCGGGTGGGCGGGTGTCGTTGAATCTGAAACCTCACCCAATCCAAGATTCGGAGGCCGAAGAGTTTCCGAACTCTGAAGTTCGGATTCTTGGATGTTGTCCAGTGAATCTGGCCCGTTGCCTGATCCTAAGCTCAGGTCTTGAGTTACATCTCCCCCTCCGCGGTTATCCGGCTCGGAGGGGTCGGGAATTCGGACGTAGCTAGTCCTTAAAATAGATGAGGGGTCGCCGCACTGCGTCTCTACCACGGCAACGTGGTGGGTGACTTGGGGATAGTTAATTTCTCTTAGATCGGGTTTAAGCCCAACCTGGTCGTAATCCGTAGCGACCCCCAGGGCGGCGATGCGATCCAAGAGCTCGTTTACAGAAGAGAGCTCCATTGGATCTAGCTGCTCGACGAGCTCCGAGCTGACGTGTAGGTTGCTTTTGATGACCCGAGAGGTCACCGTCGGTGCAACAGCCGAACAGGCGGTCATGAGGAAACCACCTAGCCGGAGGGTTTGGCCGACAGCCAAGGCTCCCTTAGCAATGGCGCCGTCTTTAAATATGGGAGGAGGCATCCTTCCTGATTGTGACGGCACAGAGGAACTCTCAATGAAAGCACCAATGTCGGTGTCAAAACCGGCGGATCTCGGGTAGGGGGTCCCGAACTGTGCGTCTAGGCCGGATGGTAACAGGAGGCAGGGAACACGATGTTTTACCCAGGTTCGGGCCCTCTTGATGGAGGTAAAACCCTATGTCCTACTTGATTAATATTGATGATATGGGTAGTACAAGAGTAGATCTACCATGAGATCGAGGAGGCTAAACCCTAGAAGCTAGCCTATGGTATGATTGTTGTATATGGAGTTGATTGCCTACGGACTACAACCCTCCGGTTTATATAGACACCGGATAGGGTTAGGGTTACATAGAGTCGGTTACAATGGTAGGAGATCTTGAATATCCGCATCGCCAAGCTTGCCTTCCACGCCAAGGAAAGGCCCATCCGGACACGGGACGAAGTCTTCAATCTTGTATCTTCATAGTCCTGGAGTCCGGTTGAAGGTATAGTCCGGCTATCCGAACACCCCCTAATCCAGGACTCCCTCACCTATTCTCTCTTATTTTACAAGGTTTACATGAAGAGGGGGAATGCCGGCAGCTGGAATTCTGGGATGGAAAAGGAGCAAATATTAGAGACCTATTCTTCACAACTCCAAAAATCCTGAAACTTCACGGGAGCATGTTTCAGAATATATAAAAAAATATTGGGCCAAAGAAGTACCAGAGGGGGCCACCCACCATCCATGAGGGTGGGGGCGCGCCCAGGGCGCGCGCCCTGCCTCGTGGGCCCCCTGGCAGCTCTCTGATGCCCATCTTTGGCTATATGGAGTCTTTCGTCCAGGAAAAATCATAAGCTAGCTCACGGGACAAAACTCCGCTGCCACGAGGCGGAACCTTCGCGGAACCAATCTAGGGCTTCGATGGAGCTATTCTGTCGGGGAAACTTCCCTCCGGGAGGGGGAAATCATCACCATCAATCCTCTCATCGGGAGGGGGTCAATCTCCATCAACATCTTCACCAGCACCAGCACCATCTCATCTCAAACCCTACTTCATCTCTTGTATCCAATCTTTGTCTCAAAACCTCAGATTGGTACCTATGGGTTGCGAGTAGTGTTGATTACTCCTTGTAGTAGATGCTAGTTGGTTTATTCGGTGGAAGAGCATATGTTCAGATTCTTTATGCATATTAATACCCCTCTAATTATGAACATGAATATGATTTTTGAGTAGTTACGTTTGTTCCTGAGGACATGGGAGAAGTCTTGCTATAAGTAGTCATGTGAATTTGGTATTCGTTCGATATTTTGATGAGATGTATGTTGTCTCCCCTCTAGTGATGTCATGTGAACATCGACTACACGACACTTCACCATTGTTTGGGCCTAGAGGAAGGCATTGGGGAGTAATAATTAGTAGATGATGGGTTGCTAGAGTGACAGAAGCTTAAACCCTAGTTTATGAGTTGCTTCGTAAGGGGCCGATTTGGATCCATATGTTTCATGCTATGGTTAGGTTTACCTTAATACTTCCTTTGTAGTTGCAGATTCTTGCAATAGGGGTTAATCATAAGTGGGATGCTTGTCCAAGGAAGGGCAGTACCCAAGCACCGGTCCACCCACATATCTAATTATCAAAGTACCGAACGCGAATCATATGAACGTGATGAAAACTAGCTTGACGATAATTCCCATGTGTCCTGGGAGCGCTTCCCTTTGTATAAGTGTTTTTCCAGGCTTGTCCTTTGCTACAAAAAGGATTGGTCCATCTTGGTGCACCTTATTTACTTTTATTTCTTGTTACCCGTTACAAATTACCTTATCACAAAACCATCTGTTACCAATAATTTTAGTGCTTGTAGAGAATACCTTGCTGAAAACTGCTTATCATTTCCTTCCGCTCCTCGTTGGGTTTGACACTCTTACTTATCGAAAGGACGACGATAGTCCCCTATACTAGTGGGTCATCATTGACGATCTGAAAACCCTAGAGACTCGTAGTAGCACGCTTCGCACTCCGGAAACTCTATCGCAAACAAACAATAGTATACATAAGCACTCAAGCATAGATGCAAGGTTAAACTCAGAAGAAAAGATCCAATCCAAAAGTACAAGAGAAGATCTTTGATTTGCAAAAAGAATCACTCGAAACGGAGCTACGAAACTCAAACTACGATCAAAAGAAGTTCGAATTCAAATCTTCTTGAAACCAAATTTGAAATTATCAAAATTATGTTCAAGTTGATTAACTGGAAAGAGGGCCTTGAGACGAAGATTTTGGCGTTGGTTTCACTGGATTTGGACAAACGGTTAAAAAGTTGCAGGCATTTGAAGATCAGGGGCTAATCTGCGATAAAAATAATCATGGATAGGTCCCTGGCCGAAAATAAAATAAAAGAAAAAGACTAACGAACGAACGTTCTTTATCAGAGACAAACGAACGAACGCGTTCGCGAATAGAAGCGTTCGGGCGAACGTCCGCTAAATAGAGTCGATCGGCGAAAACCGGGAAAACCCTAAAACAAAACGATCTAGATCTAAACCAAAAAACGGCGGCGGCGGCGGTTTTTACCGGTTCTTTGAGAAAAACCGGCAGCGACGCAATCCGACGGCAGTGCGGTAACGTTGAGGCGGTGGGACGGCGGGACTGCAGCGGCGGCGCAGGCGGCGATAGGCGGTCGCGGCTGCGGGGTGGGAGGTGAGGTGGGGGGGCGGGGCGGTTTTAAGGGGGGGGGGGGGGGCGCGGGCTGGGGGGGGGGGCCGGCCCGGGGAGGAGTCCGGCTCGGACTCCCCTCGACGTCCGTGCGCGGCTCGGCGATGGGGAAGGCGGCAGCGCGGGGGTTGGGCTGGCTGGGTTTAGGCCCAGTCGGTCCAGAAACTTTTTTTTAATAAATTTCACAGAAAAACAAAATCCTAATAAAATAAATAGAAAAAATTCTAAAAATGCCAAAATCAATTTTCACCATCTAAATAAAATATTTAGAACAAAGTGAACATATTTCTGGCCTAAAAATGCAGTTTTATAAAATGCATATTTTTTCTAATTCAAATATAATCCAACTAAAATATTTATTTGATTTTAAAAATTTTCCTCCAATATTTCTTTCCTTTTGAAGAAGTCATATTATCTTCTCTCTTTTATTTTGGTATTTGAAATATTCGGAGAGAAAAATTATTACAAACAAAATGATCCTCTTTTAAAATTTGAAAAATAATCAAATATGAAAATTATAAAGTCCCCAACTCTCTCCGTGGGTCCTTGAGTAGATTTCTAGGATCGCAAACAAAAATGCAAATAAAATATGATATGCATATGATGACCTATGTATAACATCCAAATTGAAGATTTGGGATGTTACAAACCTACCCCCTTAAGATGAATCTTGCCCTCGAGATTCGGGTTGGCTAGAAAATAGGTGCGGGTGGTCTTTCCGTAGGTTTTCTTCTCGTTCCCAGGTGGCTTCATCCTCTGTATGGTGGCGCCACTGAACTTTGCAAAACTTGATAACCTTGCTGCGGGTAACTCGGCTAGCAAATTCGATATGCTTGGTCCCCAATCTCATAAACTACCTCCTTGCGTTTTGAGTCTACATAACTCTTCTGCCTGGACTGAGCTACCTTCATTCTATCTCGAATCAACTTAACCTTCTCTTCAGACTCTTTGATTAGATTTGGTCCAAACAACTGGCAGTCTCCAACTTCATCCCACATTAACGGTGTCCTGCACCTTCTTCCATACAAGGCTTCGAATGGGGCCATCTTCAAACTAGCCTGATAACTGTTGTTGTAGGAGAACTCTATGTAAGGTAAATTGTCATCCCAGCTAGATCCATAATCCAGCGCACAAGCTCTCAACATGTCCTCCAGAATCTGATTGACTCTCTCGGTTTGTCCATCTGTCTGCGGATGAAAGGTTGTATTGAACTCTAGCCTGGTACACAAAGTCTAGTGCAACTGATTCCAAAACTTCGAGGTAAACTATGTCCCTCTATCCGATACAATGGTCCTCGGAACTCCATGCGTACATATGATCCTGGTCATATATATCTTGGCCAACTTCGCACTCGTATAGGTGGTCTTCACTGGGATGAAGTGAGCTACCTTGGCCAAACGATCCACTACTACCAAGATAGAATCATATCCCGATCGGGTCTTGGGTAATCCGGTGATAAAATCCATGCCAAGCTTGTCCCACTTCCATTCGGCTTTCGGCATAGGTTGCAGTAATCCTGCTGGCTTCTCATGTTCTGCCTTTACTCTCTGACATACATCACATACGGCTACATACTCGGCAATATCCTTCTTCATACCAATCCACCAGAAACGCTCCTTCAAATCCAAATACATCTTGGTGTTTCCGGGGTGTATCAAGTATGGCGAGTCATGAGCTTCCTGAAGTATTAACTTCCTGATCTCGGCATTATTGGGCACATATATACAATCCTCAAACGATAAAGTCTCGTGCTCATCCTCACGAAAACCCTTGGATTTTCCTTTTCTCATCTTCTCCTTTATCTTTGTGATTTCCTTGTCATCCATCTGAGCTTCTCGAATCTTTCCCAATAATGTAGACTGAACCTCCATTGTTACCATGAAACCACTTGGAACTGTCTCCAAACGAAATTCCTTTAGATCGTCAACTAACTCCTGCGGTAAGCCTTCTCTTACGAGGGTTTGGCATAACTCTTCCGGCTCAAAGCATCTGCTACGACATTGGCCTTTCCTGGATGATAGTGCAGCTTCATGTTGTAATCCTTTATAAGCTCCAACCATCTCATTTGCCTGAGATTCAGCTCCTTCTTCATGGAAATGTACTTCAAACGCTTGTGATCCATGTACACATCACATCTGTTTCCAATCAGAAAGTGTCTCCAAGTCTTGAGAGCATGCACTACGGCTGCTAACTCCAAATCATGTGTGGCATAATTCAACTCATGAGGTCGTAGTTGATGTGAGGCATATGAAACAACTCTTCCATCCTGCATAAGTACTCCTCCAAGTCGTAAGCGAGAAGCGTTGCAATACACTTGGAAATCCTTGCGTATATCCGGAAGAATCAACACTGGGGCTGTAACCAAACATTTCTTCAACTCCTGAAAACTAGCCTCACATTCATCCGTCCATGTAAACTTAGTGTCCTTCTTCAACAACTCTGTCATGGGTTTCGCAATCTTAACAAAATTCTGAACGAACCTCCTGTAATATCCTGCGAGTCCCAGAAAACTGTGGATCTCTCCTACTGAGGTGGGTGCCAACCACTCAGTGACAGACTGAACTTTGGTGGGGTCTAGTGCTATACCTTCTCCTGATATAACATGTCCAAGAAATCCAACTTCCTTCAACCAAAACTCACACTTGCTAAACTTGGCATACAATTGATGTTCCCTCAGCTTCTCAAGAACTAAGCGCAAGTGTTCCTTGTGTTCCTCTTTGTTCTTCGAGTATACCAAAATATCATCAATGAACACCACAATGAACTTATCCAAAAACTCCATAAACACCTTGTTCATCATGCTCATGAAATAGGCAGGGGCATTTGTCAATCCAAATGACATAACCATGTACTCATATAGCCCGTACCTTGTGGTGAAAGCTGTCTTAGGTATATCCTGTTCTCGGATCTTCAGCTGGTGGTATCCTGATTGCATATCGATCCTGGAAAATACTTTAGCTCCTTGCAGCTGGTCAAACAAATCGTTGATCATCGGTAGTGGGTACTTGTTCTTGATTGTCACATCATTCAATGCACGATAATCAACAACCATTCTCAAAGATCCATCCTTCTTGTCAACCAAAAGCACTAGGGCTCCCCATGGCGACGAACTTCGTCGAATGTAACCTTTCTCCAGTAGCTCCTTAATCTGCTTCTTAATTTCCTCCAGATCATTTGCAACAGCTCTATCAAAAACTCAATGTCTCGATCCGGCGGCATGCCTGGTAGTTCCTCTGGAAATACATCCGGGTAATCCTTCACTACAGGCACTTCCTCTCGAACAACTCCTAAGTGGGAATTCACTTGGGTCCTCCTCGGCGCATGCCTGGACACATACTTAATCCTTTTTCCCTCCGGGGTGGTGATCAGAATTAACTTACTAGCACAATCGATGTTTCCTCCATACTTTGATAACCAATCCATGCCTAGTATCACATCCAATCCTTGTGACTCTAGAATTACTAGGTCTGAGGGGAAAACATGCCTACCTATGGCAACGACATCTGAAAACAACCTCTGCTTGCCATATACTCCGCTCCTGGCGAGCTTACTAACATAGGTGTCTTAAGAACTTTGGTGGGCAACTTATACTTATCCATAAACCCCCTCGAAATGTATGAATGCGATGCACCAGAATTATACTTCCCCTGTCCATAATTCCTTTTTCGGCTCTCTATCTATTGTTGCTTGCTTTCAATAATAAGAGTTCAATCTACTAACTCCCTGGTAGTTTGTGAATGTTGCCACCATCAACTGCATACTCATCTCATCATTCAGCCCTTCCATAAACTTCTCCTGCTTCGCGGCATCTATGGACACATCATCTGGGGCATAGCGGGCTAATTTGCTAAACTCATCCACGTACTGCCCCACAGTACGATTTCCCTGGCGTAAGTTGTGAAACTCACGCTTCTTCATATCCATTGCTCCTGTAGAGACTTGTGCAGTGCAGAATGCTTGCTGAAATTGATCCCAATTAACATTGGCTATGCGAAAAGTGGTTGTGTAATTCTCCCACCATGAGGATACTGGTCCATCCAATTGATGTGCGGCAAAGCACACCTTCTCAACATATGTGCAACCTGCGGTGATCAACTCCCTTCCAATCCTGCGGAGCTAGTCATCGGCAACAATCGGCTCGGTGCTACTGGAAAACACCGGTGGATTCAACCTCAAGAAGCGGGCTAAGTTGTGAACTGGTGGTAGTGGCGGTGGGTTGTTGTTATTGTTGTTATTGTTGCCTTGGTTCTGGTCTAGTAGCTGCATCAAGGCATTCTGCTGTTGGATCAACTGAGTGAGCTCCGGTGGGAAGACACATCTGGGGTCACGTCTTGGAGGCATCTGATGGGTTTAGAGGGAAGAGATTAGAATAGAATGAGGTCTAAGGAGAAAATCACTACCCATATGCACATGAGGCAAACACAATCATATCACACCACTCAATTCAAATAAGGGCATACAATCGATCTAGCTACCGTTACAAAGTGCTCGAACTACTACTATATACATGGGGGAATACTACTGATAATATGGTGGCCATCTAGAAATTTTGATCGGAAGAAGATTCCATGATATCCGCTCCAGCTTTGTCTTCATAGTCATCATCACTGTCGGGGTTGGGGTCGGAGTCGGTGTCGTCGATGATGATGTAGTTCTCAGGATGGTCGTCATCTCCTCCTAGCGCGGGGTCTCCCATGAATACTCCTAGCTTCTTCTTCAGATCTTCATTCTTCTCCAGTAGGACTGCAATTTCCTCTTCGTATCCATCGCGTGTAGACTTGAGTTCCTCTTCTAGCTCCATGTTCCTGGTCATCACCTTCTTCAGGTCTATCATGCTGGTGCACATCTAGTTCTCCTATCGACGAATGTGCTGGTTTAACTCCTGGATGTAGGCTGCAATGGACTTGTCCCTCTTGGTGTTGATCATCTCCCATTGCTCATCTCGGCACCCACATATCTGGTAGATGGTGTCCTTAAGATCCTTGTGGTAAACTTCGCTGATGCATCCCATGGCGATGTAAGCTGCCATGCTCCTTCCTAGACTCCAGGTTGGTGCATCAAAGGAAAACTCTATGGGCCAAGTCACTGGTATGAATGTTCTTCCTGGAACATGTACTCGAATGGTCCAGCGCTCTTCTTTAGGTAGAGTGGCGGTGTAGGTCCCGATGAAGCTTGGTATTCCGATGTTCAGATATCTGGTGGCTTCCTTCAAGTGTCGTCTGAAAGGGGTGTCTTCATCCGGTTGAGCAAACTTATTCCTTGGGTTCGCCATCTATAGAGTGGAAAATGGAGAAGAGTCAGAAATGAGTAGAGACGAGTGACCTATGGCTTATCTTAGTGGTCGTGTCCTACAGTCAGCGTGTGCTTTGATACCATCTTGTAGCGATCCGGCCTCAAACAGTCAAATCTCTGTGCATAAGTGCCATCCCTGGATTGGTAATGCTGACACACACAGTACTTGAAGGATTTATAACAGAGTTTCAATCACACACTTATTACATCGATAGTCTCAAAGAGAACTTGTTACAGTAATATGGCTTAAGGCCATCTAATCAAGATAACAACGGAAGGCTTCGAAGATAAAGTGAGTCCATCAACTCCAATGGCATAGCTGAGTGCACGACAATGACCTAGCGCACCTTACTCTTCGTCTGAAAAATTTGCAGCATAATACGTTGCAGCCCGAAACGGGTCAGCACATGGAATATGCTGGCAAAATAACACTGTAGAGCAATGAACAAGAATAACTGCTAGCACTACATGCATATATGGCTGGTGGAGGCCCTAAGGTTCAATGTTTTTGTGAAAAGCCAGTTTTTCCCTACTGCTAAGGAATGGATTTTATTTAACTATCAAGTTGGTTGATAAAACATTGAGAAGGTTCCTCCAACTCAATCCCAACTAAAAGTAATTAACAGCACAACAAAATTAATTAAAAGTGATGAGATCAAATCAATAATTCAAGCACCAGATACTCAAGATGTCCATAACCGGGGACACGGCTAACCATGATTAGTTTATACACTCTGCAGAGGTTTGCGCACTTTTCCCCACAAGACTCGATCTCCTCCGTTGACTTCTCACACTACATGGTGTTTGAGAAACGGATGACCGAGACACAGTCTTTCCGAAGAGGTCCCCTTAACCGATAGATAGGCCGGTACACCTACAATCCCCTACATCTGCTAGCCCATCATGATAAGGATTCCCACAACTTACTCAACTATGCCAGAGCCCATAATGGCTTGTGGCTGCACACAGAAGTTTCCAGCATGAATAATCTTATGACCCCTTTGGTCCTAGGTGGCAAACCGTAGGATGATCACACGGGTAGTCCGGGATATCCCAGGACAGGCTGGATTTCTCCAGGTGCCCAGACAACCACTGGGTGCTCTAGGGTAACTCAACCAATCCACCCAGATGTATATTGAAGTAGCCACCTTAAGTTAACCATTATTTAACAACTCTCACATCTGTCATGGGTACACTCAACCAAACCATGTCTACGAGCATAGCATAGCAATATAAGCATAACATCAAAGTAACTCCCAGGGTTTGATATAAAAAATGCAATAGGTTCTACCTCATCATCTACTTCCGAAAACCCACATGTTAAGCAGATCCTACTCATGCAATGTTTGAGGGTTGAAACTAATGCATAAAAACTGGGTAAAAGGAATATGATCAAAATGTTACTTGCCTTGCTGACGATCTGAAACCCTAGAGACTCATAGTAGCACGCTTCGCACTTTGGAAACTCTATCGCAAACAAACAATAGCATACATAAGCACTCAAGCACAGATGCAATGGTAAAACTCAAAAGAAAGGATCCAATCCGAAAGTACAAGAGAAGAGCTTCGATTTGCAAAAAGAATCACTCGAAACGGAGCTACGAAACTCAAACTACGATCAAAAGAAGTTTGAATTCAAATCTGCTTGAAACCAAATTTTAAATTATCAAAATCATCTTCAAGTTGGTTAATTGGAAAGAGGGCTTCGAGATGAAGATTTTGGCATTGGTTTCACTGGATTTGGACAAACGGTTAAAAAGCTGTGGGCGTTTGAAGATCAGGGGCTAATCTGCGATAAAAATAATTATGGATAGGTCCCTGGCTGAAAATAAAATAAAATAAAAAGACTAACGAACGAATGTTCATTATCAGAGACAAACGAATGTACGCGTTCGCGAACAGAAGCGTTCGGGCGAAAGTCCGCTAAATAGAGTCGACCGACGAAAACCGGGAAAACCCTAAAACAAAACCGATCTAGATCTAAACCCAAAAAACGGCGGCGGCGGCGTTTTTTTATCGGTTCTCTGAGAAAAACCGGCGGCGGTGGCGCGAAAAAGGCGAGGCGCTGGGATGGCTGGACTGCGGCGGTGGCGTGGTGCAGCGGCGCGAGCGGCGACGGCGTGGGCGGCGGCAGGCGGGGCTCGGCGGCTGCGGCTGCGGGGCGGTGGCTCGGGGTGGGAGGAGAGGCGGTGGGGCTCGACGGCTTTTAAGGGGGCGGGGCCGGTGCTGGCTTGGGGAGGGGGCTGGCCCGGGGAGGAGTCTGGCTCGGACTCCCCTCGGCGTCCGTGCGAGGCACGGCGACGGGGAAGGCGGCAGCGCGGGGGTTGGGCCGGCTGGGTTTCGGCTGAGTCGGTCCGGAAACTTTTTTTTAATAAATTCCGCCGAAAAACAAAATCCTAATAAAATAAATAAATAAAATTTTAAAAATGCCAAAACCAATTTTCACCGTCTAAATAAAATATTTAGAACAAAGTGAACATTTTTCTGGCCTAAAAATGCAGTTTTGAAAAATGCATATTTTTTCTAATTCAAATAAAATCTCGAATAAAATCCAACTAAAATATTTATTTGATTTTAATTTTTTTCCTCCAATATTTCTTTCCTTTTGAAGAAGTCATATTATCTTCTCTCTTTTATTTTGGCATTCGAAATATTCGGAGAGAAATATTATTACAACCAAAATGATCCTCTTTTCAAATTTGAAAAAAAACAAATATGAAAATTATAAAATCCCCAACTCTCTCCGTGGGTCCTTGAGTTGCTTAAGATTTCTAGGATCACAAACAAAAATGCAAATAAAATATGATATGCATATGATGACCTATGTATAACATCCAAGTTGAAAATTTGGGATGTTACAATATAGAAGTCCAAATGACCATGCTACAAAGAAAATAATATGTGATGAACATGTTAGGCAGCATTCCACATCAAAAATTCTATTTTTGTCATTTACCTACTCAAGGACGAGCAGGAATTAACCTTGGGGATGTTGATACGCCTCCAACGTATCTATAATTTTTTATTGTTCCATGTTGTTATTTATCATTCTTAGATGTTTTACAATCATTTTATAGCAACTTTATATCATTTTTTGGGACGAACATATTGACATAGTGCCCAGTGCCAACTGATGTTTTTTGCTTGTTTTTACTTCGCAGAAAATCAATACCAAACGGAGTCCAAACGCAGCGAAACTTTTTGGAGATTTTTTTGGACCAGAAGACACCTATTGGGCGAAAGAAGTACCAGAGGGGGGCTCCAAGGGGAGCACAACCCACCAGGGCGCGTTTGGGGGCCCAGGCACGCCCAGGTGTGTTGTGACCACCTTAGTGGCCTCCCGCACTCCCTCTTTGCTCTATAAATATCCCAATATTCCAAAAACCCTAGGGGAGTCGTCGAAAATCAATTCCAGCCGCCGGAAGTTCCAGAAACCACAAATCTAATCTAGACACCATCACGGAGGGGTTCATCATCCTCATTGGTGCCTCTCCGATGATGCGTGAGTAGTTCATTATAGACCTACGGATCCGTAGTTAGTAGCTATATGGCTTCTTCTCTCTCTCTTTTGATTCTCAATAAATGGTCTCTTGGAGATCTATTTGATGTAACTCTTTTTGCGGTGTGTTTGTTTGGATCCGATGAACTTTGAGTTTATGATCAGATCTATGTTTTTATCCATGAAAGTTATTTGAGTCTTTTGATCTCTTATATGCATGATTACTTATAGCCTCGTATTCGTTCTTCGAATATTTGGTTTAGTTAGGCTGACTAGATCGATTTTTTGCCATGGGAAGAGGTGCTTTGTGATGGGTTCAATCTTACGGTGCTCGATCCCAGTGACAGAAGGGGAAACAACATGTATGTATCATTGCTATTAAGGATAACAAGATGGGGTCTATCCCTATATGAGTAGATCTTGTCTACATCATGCCATCGTTCTTATTGCATTACTCCATTTCTCCATGAACTTAATATACTAGATGCATGTTGGATAGCGGTCGATGTGTGGAGTAATAGTAGTAGATGCAGGTAGGAGTCGGTCTACTAATCTTGGTTGTGATTCCTATATAATGATCATTGCCTGGATATCATCATGATTATTTGAATTTCTATCAATTTCCCAATAGTAATTTGTTTACCCATCGTATGCTATTTTTCTCAAGAGAAGCCACTAGTGAAATCACTACAAAAAAATACACTTCCGTGATGATACGTGTTTGTCATAGTAGGTCGCGTTTTTTGTCATGCATGTACATCCATGACAATTTTATGACAGAATCAAGATAGTCATACATGTGCTGTCGTAGAAGTGTTCCATGACATTACCAAAATTATCATCACGGAAGTGTCCACTTCCATGACGATAAATCGCGCGTCACAGAAGTGCTTTCATCAAGGGTGACTGACACGTGGCATCCACCGTAATGGAACGCCGTTAAGCTATCGGGTCGGGTTTTGGATCCAATAACCCGTTAACAGCTCCGACCAATGGGGATTTTCCACGTGTAAAATCATCTTTGGCTGGAGGAAACACGTGTCGGCTCACCGTTGGGACAGATGTCATCCGCTCATTGGACCGAAGGCACCTATGATACGGCGACACGTGGCACGGCCCAACAGAGGCCCATTCCTATGAAAAGGCCGGCCCGTTTGACTTGGTCAAAAGGTGGCGGGCCGGCCCATGGAAAGCCTGTTAACGGCATGTTCGCATATAGCCCATTTACAGCCCGCTAACCCAGGGCCCGTTACGCCCTATCCGAATTAGGCCTAGTAGCGTCATCTGGGCCATCCAATATGATTCAGCCCGTTTTAACTTTCGGCCCATGTGTGGCCCATGACTTCTGTTGGCCCATATGAGGACCTTTGTAACTCTTGGCCCATTAACGACCTGTGGTGAAACTGGCCCGTAATGAACAGTGTATCACTTTATACCCATTAATGGCCCGTTATTCCATTGGGCCATTTCCAGCCCAAGTTATCTTTCGGCCTTCTCAGGGCCCATTGATTCTTCGGCTCATTTGCAGCATTCGGTTACATACGGCCCGTTACTGTCATTTTGTGCTTGTGGGCCAAATTCAGCCCGTCGTTACAGTCGGCCCGTTTGCGGACCGTTAATACGTTGGGCCGTTTTCATGTCAAAAAAAACCCGTTGGGCTGTTTTCATAGAGTTATCAAATACGGCCTATTAACGGCTCGTTATGGTCCACGAATAGTACGGCCCATGATTGGCGAAATGATGATACGCCCCGTAGAAGGCCCATGGATCCTACAGCCCGTATGAGGCCCATGGATAGTACGGCTCGTAGGAGGCCCATGGATCATACAGCCCGTAGAAGACCCATGGACCCTACGGTCCGTAGAAGGCCCATGGGCCCTAAGGCCCGTATAGAAGGCCGATGCATCCTACGGCCGGACGAAGGCCCATGGATCATACGGCCTGCAAGAGGCCCATGGTTACAACAGTCCGTGTGTTGCCATGATTATTTTGGCCTAGTTACCAAAAATAGGCTATTGTGGCCACTAGAAAAAAATAGAAAAAGAACTGCAGTGACTACAAGCAAACAACTAAACAAGACAATAAGGAAATAAATAAGCAAGCAATTAACGCTAGCCTATTACCGCTATTACACATATTACATCCACTGGGCATCAAAGTTCGCCACCAGTGCAAATATAGGGAACAAAGCAGCACATTACATACACTGGCCATCAAAATTGGCCACCAGTGCAAATAAATGTGGCAGCAAAACAAGAGCATAACTGAAACAACTTCAGAAGATCTCAAGACATGTTATCCTGGATATCCACCATGCTGACAATAAGCTTAGCAAGCTGATTAGCTTTGTCCTATTTGGCGCTAAAATCCTCCAACGCTTGTTGTTGCACCAGAAAGTATGCATATGAATGCTCCAGGGACTTCCGTAGTCCTTCCGCTTCTTGTCGCATCACAGCTGATCGATGTCTTTCAGCTTGTAGATGAGACTCAAGAAACCAAACTGATTCAGACAGTGAGTTTGAATAGCTTGTGCAAGCGGTAGTGGCCAGTAACTCAAACACTAAACCAAGACAGGACTTTGGGGTTGTCTCGCTGTCTTCAAGATAGTCTTCCTTAACTGTTTTATCAGCTTTGTTGGAGACCAACAAGGATGTGCCACTATCCTGAACCTTATCTGCATTACTTCCTTTACCATTGCTTAATAAGGCACTCTTCCCCAATATTCTGTCAGCATTCTAAAAGAAGAAACAAGCAGACACATAACAAGTTTAGCATGTACCAGTATATGAAACTCATTTCGGTGAACCAGTTCATTAGTAAGGTGGACAGGATTAAACTACCAAGTCTTCTATTGCCAAGTACTAGTACATAATAAAAGCATCAAACAAACATATATCTATGTCCTATGGTCACTGCATTGTCTTGCCAAATCAAAATAGAGACACCGTTCAAATCATACAGTTCAAGACAAAGCAGCAGTGAAAGAATACAAAGCGTGGGAAACTACACGGCACAACAAGATGTCAGATGGGTACCACGGGTCTACATGTACAACAACACTATTGGCTCTGTTGTGATGCTAGTAATGTGCATGATATGAAAGTCAACTGTATACACAATTGAAATTGAAATCAACAGAGCTATTGATAAGAGAAAATCTGTTAAAGAAACATGCGTGAACATACCTGCTGTGCCATTGGAGTTTCGATTGGATCCTTCAATTAAAAAATAAGTTTGTATGAGTAAATACAGTGATACAAGAGCAAAGCAATCATAGTTAAAAAAAGGCGCGCCTAAGTGAGCGCTTAAGCGCGCCTAGGCTCTAGGTGTTGGCAAAACGCATTGCGCATAACTACGCATAATTTGTGCATAACTGCGCATAAGCATGCGCTTTGGTCAGTAAAGTGCAAGGCGGTGGCAAAACGCACAATTAACGGCTAGCGCTTTTTTGAACTATGATAGCAATGGAATCTTAAATTAGAACAGTTGTTCTTCAGGTTTAGGCACTTGTTCTACATGAACAGAGTACAGTAACACGCAAGAATATAATACTTAAAATAGAAAATGAGCTCATAGACCTTACCACATTCTTGGTTCGGGACCAGTACAGAACAAGGCGTTCCCAGTCATCGTCCAGTAAATGTGTCTCAGGATAACATAAGGGAATTTGATGAGTTTCTTTGCCGGTGAAGTACGTTTTCTTCAGATAATTCCTATACTGCCACCAAGCATTCTTGTAGATAGCAGAGGTATTAGCACAGGTTACCTCATCCTGAGTTTCCAAATCGGTCCTTCTCTATAGAGAAAAATGGGAAAATTTGTTGTATTATAACCATCATGGAGGTAGGATGTATGGGACGAAGCAAAGTAATTTCCATGAATAACATTACTTACACATAACTCCTCGACAAACACCTGCAACTGGCATTTTCCTTCATCTTCAGTATAATATTTCAAAGATGGGAAGACACGCACATACGATTTAACAACATCAAATGTGATAGATGCTAAACTACAACTAGTTGGTTGTGCTTCCTCCACAGGAATAGGCGTATTAACTGGTGGAGTTGGGGTTCGCCGTGATAGTACTAGCCCTTTAGGCACTGGAGCTGCCTTACTAACTGCTCTTGTTTGGGAGCTCTGTGGTGGAGATGGTGCTGTGTCAATAGGAACTGGGTTACTATCGGCTGGGGTTGGGGTTAGATTAGGTGAAGCTGGTTCTCTGTCCATCGCAGTAGGGGTACAATCTGCGAGAGTTTGGGTTATGTGTGGTAGGGCTGGTTCTTGTGCATGTACAACCGGGGTGCTATCTCCACCAAGAGGTAGCACTGTTTTATTTG
Organism: Triticum urartu; assembly: GCF_003073215.2. Classification (NCBI taxonomy): domain Eukaryota; kingdom Viridiplantae; phylum Streptophyta; class Magnoliopsida; order Poales; family Poaceae; genus Triticum; species Triticum urartu. The sequence goes on from NC_053024.1 coordinate 99,166,365, forward strand.
AAGACCGTGTTTTTAGTCCGCTAGGTACTGGCATCACCCGCTCTAATTCAAATGGCTGATAAACAGGAAACATAGTTGAATGTACAGACATTGTATGAGAGACAGATGCAATAGATAGTATGGAAAAAAGAGGGCATGAAATAGTTGACATGTATATTGTTTAACTAAAATGGATAGCATGACATAATTTCACATATATGATGTCTATCTAAACTGGATAGCATAGCATAACATAATTCAAAGATATGATGAATAACTAAACAGGATCGCATGACATAATTCACCTACATGTTATCTAAGTAATCAGGATCACATCATTTAATTCACATATGTGATTTATATGCTAAACAGAGGGCATTCGATATGATGTCTGAACTAAGAACATGGTGTTGAATATTGTGTATATGATATCTAAACTATGCAATGCAAGACACCGTATGCATGATATGAGCAGTATAACCATGCCAAGTTAGAGCATACACCTCAGTGGGTGAATAGGACTGGTCATCTGTCTCTGAATCCATCTCCGAGGAGCTATCGGGACCCAACAAGAGATCTGCTTCGACAGGTAGCACTGTCTGCTCTGAAGGCCTTGTTTTCACTCCAGATTTTTCCATCTCCCACCCAAATGGCTGATTCAAAGGAAGAGTAGTTTAATGTACAAACATTGTCGACAAATGGAAATGTAATGAAGAAAAGGATGAGCAAGATATCATTCAAATATATGATGCCTGGTTAAACAGGATGGCATTGCACATTTCACATATATTATGGCTGGCTAAAAGACATGAGACTGCATAATTCCCATATATGATATAGAAACTAAATAGGTGGCATTACAGAACATGTCTAAACTAAGCAGATGACATATATGATGTCAAAAGTAGGCACTGCAAGGCAACATATGCATGATATGACTAACATCATCATGCCAAGGTAGAGCAAACACCTTGGGGGTAAATAGGAGTGGTCAGCAGCATTTGAATCCGCCTCAGAACAGATATCTTCCTCTAGATAACAATCTGGAGAGGGGTGGGGAGGGTTTGCCATTGAACCCACCATGGAGCGATGTCTGCATGACATTGTATTGCCGCGCAAAACTCTTCTCTTTTTCTCTACATGTTCAGCATGACTGTGTACAATATCTGACATGCATACGAAAAAATATGGTGAGATTATGTAACGAGAGCATGCAGAAATTTAGAGTGATGGTAACAACCAGTGGATCGACGTTTTTCCGTTGAACCAAAATAGCTCTAATGGATCGATGTGAATGTATAGTAATAAGTCATGCAACAAGTGTACAACCTCTTTGTCGTAGCCGTGTCGACCTCAGCATCATTGGGTTGGTTGCTGAAGCAGTTGAGGCAGAGGTGGCCATCGGAGGTGTGGAGGAAGATCTAATGAATCTGTAGACGGCGTCCAGGGCACTGCTCTGTTGTGATGGATCGTTCTGTCGTTGGAGCAGCCTCGGTGAGCCGTAAGACGTCAAGGCTGAAGCAGCACAAGACAGACATTGTCAATCTCAAGTGGGATTCTAATAGCATCTCTAATAGATGATGTAAAATGGATGTAAAATTAACATCACCAAAAACCACCTGACTACAATAGATGAGGTAAAAACTGTTGACTCTGAACTTAACTGTTGAAACTGAAATTTACTGTGGAATCTGAATGCTACTGTCGAAACTGAACGCAATGGTAGTAGAGAGGCACTTGACATGTAGTTTATGGAGGACCTGCAGTTCATCTTCAACCTGCACCCCCCTGAGCTGCCAGCCACCACCGGCCGAACCGCCGGCCCCAGCGCCGCCTCGCCGCCCCGAAACAACACGCCCCCGCCGCCCCGGCCAGCCCTCTAGGCCCCCCACCCCCACCCTGAACCCTAAGATAGATAGTGGGGTACCTATCCAGCGAGCCCCCGTCCCCACTGCGGGTGGTTCTTCCTTAACTCCAGTGAGCCCCCAACCCCTGAAAATCGACTAACCCAAAAGTCAATTCAGTCGACTGAAGTGTGGCTTAATCGGAGCAGAGCAGCAACACGAGCGAGGGGGAGAGCAGCAGCAGCAGCAGCAGCTGGGCAAGCGAGCGATCGAGCGAGAGCCGGAGCAGCAGCAGCAGCGTGAGCGAGCAAGCGAGAGCCAGAGTAGCAGTAGCAGCAGCGTGAGTGAGCAAGCCAGAGCCAGAGCAGCAGCAGCAGATCCGACTGGTATGGACGCCGCCGCCAAAGGGGCCTCGCACTTGGGGAAGAGTCGCCGTGGAGATGTCGCCCGAGGCGCCGGCTTCAAGGTAGCCGCTCCATGGGGGTGCGGGATGGAGCACCGTCGGTGTCGGGAGGTTGAGTTAAGGAGAAGGTGCGATGCGATGAGTGTACAACCTCTTTGGTGGCGCCGAGTAGGCCTCGGCTTCGTCCGAGGAGTCGGTGAGGATGATGCGGTTCTGGTGGAGCAGGTTAAGGGGACGTTGTGGGGATGGAGCAGCCGCGATAGACGAGGCGATCGTCGGAGCAGCTCCTTGGAGGTGGAGGACGGGGTGGCTGAACCGGTGGGACAGCGAGATGAACGACGGATCCTCATCCAGGGAGGTGGACGAGGGACGTCGAGCTGTTGCGGTGGAAGACATCGTCGGGGAAGAGGCTCCGACTGGGCAGCGGTGACGTGGTGGACGGAGGAGGGTGGGGTTTCGCGGCTGGAGCGGAGAGGTTATGGCGGCCTGGGATTTCGAATGGCGAAAAGGGGGCGATGGGAGGGGGTGAAGCATGACTTAGGGACGCACTTGTCCAAAATGTAGGGTGTGTTACAAAAGTACCCCCCCCCACCGATTTGAACTAGCGACCCTTTCGGCTCAGGGTTAGAAGGGGGATTTCGCGTGTCGGGATTTGGCAGCTGGAGGGAGTTTTTGCGCACGTTGTAATTTCGGGATAGCAAGGCGCGGGTTGTGAAGGTGCCAGTTTTGGGAGCACGATATCTGAATTTTTGGGATATAACAAGACGCGGGTTGAATTTTAGGGACAAGCCTAACATGTAGTAATATTGTACTTGTATGTACCAAATCAATTCGCACTTCCCTCAACCAAAAAGAAAACGAAAAAAATAAAACTATTCACACCACACAAAGAGAGAGTCTTGCCCCGTTTTACTATACAAATGCTATTCAAACCTACTACCTCCTTCCATCTATATAGGTCCTAATGCGTTTTTTGATGCTAACTTTGACCAAATATTAGAGCAATGATATATGACATGCAACTTACACAAAGCACACCGTTAAATTCGTCTGTGAAAGGTTCTTTCAATGATATAATTTTCACATTGTGCATGTCATGTACTATTAATCTTGTCAATAGTCAAAGGCGGTCTTAAAAATCTCATTACGCCCTATATAGATGGAAGGAGGGAGTATGAATCCATGTTATGTCCGATTAAATTTTTTCGCTTGCTGTATAATGCATGTAACCTACTCATACCAACATTTTAGTGCATTCCAAATGTCTATACTACCGCTACAATTCGAACTAAATTTGAATTCGTTTCTCTATTTCAATAAGAATCTACAATCATGATTGTTGCCAACTTCAACCATCATAGTTTCCTTACTATCCACCAGATATAAATCGGACGGCCTATAATGCAGGATGGCAGGCACACCATCATCAACAACTCCATTTTTTATAAGAGTAGAGATAAAATATATTAAATGTAGTATAACATGTTCATAACCACACCATGCGTATCACCGTTATATATATTCACACATGCGTCGGTTTGAAACACTATGATAATTTCTTCAAATATCTGAATTCGCTTTTTATAATGAAGTATATATGATCTCTATTCGTCTTTTACACCCACACAACCCTCTTATCTTTGTAGCTAGCGCTAACTTTCTCTTGTGCATGCACACGACTGCATCCCTCTCACCCTCCCTCGGCATTCTCTAGCTCCATCGCACAAATTCGTATTTTCACTTTAGGTCATTCACCCACGGTGTGTGTAGGCCCCCCAGCTCCTTCTTTATGGCACACATCGATCGATATGCCTCTCTAGCTAGGTGTGCCTAGCACAAACACAAGCTTCCCCTCTTCTCTTGTCACCGTCCATGCCTCACTCCCACCACTCTTTTCATCGTTCTCGTACTCGCACACTCCTCCCCCCTCGATATAGTATGCCTCTCGTACCACCTCCTACATGCATCCCCCTCTCTCTCTATCCTTCTCCTCGTGCCTCATTTGCTTCTAACACACACATGCATGTATACCGATCGATCTCCCAACATATACCTAGATCGACTTTAACTACCCCCCATCGATCGACGTACCTCACAAGTTATGTCTCTCCTTTCTCTAACAAAGGGCGATTGATCTTCCTATGTAGTTACGTCTGCTTACCACAGCCACATCGTCCCCCCTCATCATTCGTGCATGCCTCCTGACCCGTCTCTCACACGCACGTGCACAGACAACAAGCAGCCATCTCGTTTCTTATTGATATTGCGGGCGTGCCCTTCGTTTGTCTAGCAAGCCTATCCCACCATTTGTTAGAAGCAACTCCACTACCACCCCCTCCAACACTCTAGCTCTGTCTCTCTCCCAACCTTATTCCTCTCCTGCACATATGCATGGATGCTGATCGATCTCCCTTAATACATGAGGCAGATCGATCTCCTTAATACATGAGGTAGGCCTCTCTCCTCCTCCACACATATACCAGCCATTGTACCTCTATAGTTAATTGGGCCTCCCTCTTCCCCCACCACACACCGATAGTCGAGCGCTGCAGGTAGGTATCCATGCCACAGAGACAAACTGCACATGTCCCATCTCATGTTCCAGTAGGCCAGCCACTCTATGTCTTTGACGTGGGCACACACAAATTCGATGGCACTCTTTATCGATTGCGCGCACACACACACACACCATCCCTCTCTTCGATTCTATGGACACCTCAAGCCGATGATACCTCCACTCTCTTCTCGTGGATCGCCCCCTCTATATATATGTTATATCTAGGACTCTATTTCACACACATTGCATATGTTACATTTTTTGATTGACCCCCCCCCCCCCCAAAACTCTCAAGAACCCACACACTATATCTCTCTAGGTTTGTATCTCTCTCACACAACCCCACGTGAGAATAGGTGCACCGTGCACGTACTCACGCTTCGTGCCCAGCCACGCCCGCGCGGGTCCACGGTGGAGCTCATTTATTTACGAAATGGCAGCCCACGTGCTAATTTGAACGCCTGTAGCGGTTGTTTACCTAGGGAGGTCGTGTACCACGCGTGCACGAAACAAAGTTTGACTTGACGCGTTGCCACGTTATTTTTAAATAAAGTTATAGCGCTCAATGGCACGTACACAACATATAAAACAATTTTTATGGAGAAAAAGGTAGTCCTCTCACTATATACAATGGAGCCTGCCTGCCTAGTTTGTCGCTCTTCAGAGTATCTCACACAAGGCTGTGGTGGCCTCTCTCTCCGTTGTTCACTGATCCGGCCGCATCTCGTCCGCCGGGGGAAAGGGAGTGCGGTGGCCTCTCTCTCTATCACCGTTGGTCACTGATCCGGCCGCATCCCATCCGTCGGGGGAAAGGAAGGAAGTGCATTGTTTCTCCGTTCGACGGCGCCGAGGCAGCACGTCCCGATCTGCGGTACACGTCGTTCTCTTTGACCAAGCTCCGGCGTGGCAGGGCCTACGCCACCTGCTCGCAGATTCCGCCCGCCGCCGCTCACCTAGTTACATCCCGATGACCTCCAGGTATCCCCTCCGGCCTTGATCCACTGCCCATCTTCCCACGTCACTGCATGTGGATCTTCCATAGTTCTTTGCCCAAAATGTAGCTCGTCTGGCATACTTTCCATATTGCATTCTCGTCCTCACACCGTTTCAGACAAACACAACCGTGTTGTTATCTTCCATTAGGACAAGGAATATGCTTATTTTTTGTCGTCGCATGTGTCATCAATTGTTATTGGCCAGTAATTGTTTCCTTTCCACCTCTTTTTTGCAAACAGGGCTATCCATTTCACCTCGTTGCTATTGCGACCTTTTGGTGAACTGCACAAATCACTTTTTTCTTAAGAGTGTTTTGTGCTGTTGTACTAAAATGTCACACAGGCAACATCTCTACATTTCAGTGCAACTGCACAAAAGGAGATTGGTTTTGCTCTATCCTCCTCATCCAACTCCGAGCCTAATCTTCTCCAACTAGTTAGTCTTAAGAGAGACTGCAAAGGTGACCGGCTTCTATTTGTGTGTTTATTGTTTCATCAGCAGTCCTCTATTATCGTAATCACACTTAATATCTTTGGAACAGGGACGCTCAACTCTATTTTAGTGGAACTGCATAAAATGATAGAAATGTTGCATGCTCTAGACAGCTAATTTTTTCCCAGCATGCCTTGTTGATTTAGACAGAGCTGGGGGGACGTTGCTGCCAATGAAAGCATGGATCAATTTTAATTTAACACCTTCTCACAACTCTGTCTTCAGTTGTGATGTAATTATTAGCTCTGATCTGCTAATAATTGACATGCATTCGCAAGGATGTTAGCTTTTTATTGTTTCCGAAAGAGCATCGATGGCAAGACACGCGAAACAAAAGCTGAAAGCTCACACCATTGTACAATTTCATGTCGCAGGAAAATTATTTGTATAGACGTCAATTATGTAAACAAATGATGGAAGCTTGATAGCATTGCCAGAAGCCTCTTCATCATCCGGGTCCATGTGCCATGCACAAAATTATACTCCTTCGTTCCTAAATATTTGTCTTTTTACAAATTTAACGGGCATATTTTAGAGTGTATATTCACTCATTTTGCTTCGTATGTGTACTCCCTCCGTTCCTAAATATTCTATTCATCTTTCTAGAGATTTCAACAAGTGACTACATACGGAGCAAAATGAGTGAATCTACACTCTAAAATATGTCTATATACATCTGTATGTGCCAGTCCATTTGAAATCTCTAAAAAGACAAATATTTGAGTAGTCACTCATTGAAATCTCTAGAAAGACAAATACTCCGGAGTATATTTAAGAACCGAGGGGGTAGTGCACAACCGCATGGGAGACTCAGCCCGGTCGTTGCGCCGCATTAATAGTGAGTAATGAGCAGTCAAATCATAAGCGCCACCTTTCCCACTGTAAGTTGCTCTGAAGAAGCAACCATCAATACGCTCTTCTTTGAATCCCCTCATACTACTCCATCCGTCATTGTTTATACAACGCGCTTCAGAAAAAAAATCTGTGGGACCAAGGCGACTAGCGATCGGCCTGAAAAATAGCATTGATAGTTATAGCACGGCGTCTATTACTAGAGGGAATAATGCGTACGCACATGCATGCAGTGCTTCCACCCCGGGTACACACATGCATGCACTTACTCCACTCTGTAGTAGTACAGTACATGGAGAGAAAATTGTGGACTTGATTGCGGTTACCACGCCCTAATTAATTGAACATTAAACCAAACGCGTCTAAAGTCTCTCTGTGGTGGAAATGCATTGAGAGAAATGCATCATAATGAAGCGCGCCCTGTAAACTGTGACAGAGGGAGGAGTAGTATGAAGGTGCAAAACCAAGTACGCATATGGCCAGTCGGTCAAGGCACCTCCTCTTGGCATATCACTGACATGTGGGACAGGAGTGTGAGCAAACCAATCTCAATTGACGGCAAAGAGCCAACTCGCCGTTCCTTGAGAGAGACGAGGAGCGAGAACACACATACGGGCTCGCACGGAGGCCAAGATATATTCGAGCATGGTTGGTTGATCGATATCATTCATTACATGTTGGGCTGCCGTTTTCCGCCCTTCTCCGGAATAAACGTGTACTTTATCAGAGATAAAAAAATAAGAGTACAGATGCTCCATCATGCGGTTCTAGTAGTAGTACTACTCGTACAACTGCACTTGGCTCTTCGCCTCTTCGTGAAGTCGAACAATGATGGTACTCCGCATGTTGGGTACTACAGTGTATGCCTCTGACAATCTGACACCGAATGGACTGATGCATGTCCACCGAGGGTAGGTTGCATTAGTCAAAAGGCGTAAGCGAGCTTCACCTTGTCCTGCAAGCTTCTCCTCATTCTGCGAGTTGACGGGACACACCAAAAAGTAGTGCTAGTCCATACTCCCTCCTTTCCGGTTAATATGGCTTAATCTTTTTTGCGGGTAAATGAGAGAGCTTTATTCATATATAAGCATTCTTAGGACGATCAGCCAAGACACTGGTCACTAGGAAGCGAGGTACCCCGCAAAAAAAGAAGTAGGAAGCGAGGTGTTTCATCAAGCCAGCTCTCGGCCACATTCAAAGTGCAGCAAGCACGGTTCGCACGAAGATGCGCCGCAAGGTTTGCTGACCTGTTTACATGCTGAATAATAAGAAAAGAGGAAATATTACCAAGCGCTAATATTTGTAACAGGATATGAGCCAGAATTAAGCGAGAATTGTGGTGAGTGTTCCATGCAATCAACTTCCATTATCACATGCGAGAACCCTCGAAGAGAACCAAATGTGTTGAAGATTGCTTTATCACATTTTAAAATTATAATAAGAGTGCAGATGTTCCTCCATCCGGTTCCTAGTACTAGTATAGTACGTACCTTTATAGACTATAGTAGTAGTACTAGTAAACTTTGTGCTTGGCTGTTCGCCTATTCGGGAAGTCGAACAATAATAGCACTAGTAGTATAGTGTATGCTTCTGGCAATCTGACACCGAATTAACTGCTGCACGTCCACCGCCTGAGCGAGGGAGAGCTTGCATTAGTTAAAAGTTTCTCCTTGTCCCGCGAGCCACCGCCCGCAAGCTTCTCCCGTCCTGCAACCTTCTCCTCGTTCGGCAAGTGGACGGGACACAGCAAAGTAATGCTAGTCCATACTGCCTCCTCTCCGGTTAATATGGCTTAATTTCAAACGAGATAAATACACTGCTGTCACTCTATATTTGTAAAAATACGGTCAGTGGACTTCATAATACGCTCACTGCGCTCAATATATATATATATATATATATATATATTCCGGTGTTTATACGGTCACTAGCTCACCCTGACTGAGTATGTGTGTGGATGCACGTGTAAGTTGAGCACTTGAGCGTGACCGTTTGTGTTCCGTCGTGTGCTCGGGCATGCATGCATTAGGGCGTCGCGCGCGTTTTTGCGCCCATGTGTACGTGTGACTGTTGCATACACGTAGGGGGAGTACGTGTAGGGGCCACTAAGGAGCAGTCAAATGACACAGTAAGTTAGTCGGAAGAAGCAACCATCATTTCACTCTTGAATGACACGTACGCAATATAAAATGGTTGATATGGAGAGAAAAAGAAAAACACTATATATACACTAGCAGGAGCCTAAGCTATAAGCCTGCTTGCTTAGGTTGCTCTCTTCACAAGCATAGAACGACGGGCCTGATCCCGCGGCTGGGGGAAGGGAACAATGTTCTGCGTAGACGCGGTCGACATCGGCGAGGGAGAAAACCCACAGTCGGTGCGTCCCAATCGGGGGTCACCGCGGTATGGGCCGATGTCGTGTCCCAACCGCCCTTCTAGCTATAGCCCAACGTCCCAGGTTGTCCATCTTCCTTTTGGAGCCGGCTTGCTCCACTGCCGTAGCTCCATCTCCATGTCGATCTTTCTCTACTTCTACCGGCTTCTACTTGTGATGAGTTTATGTCTCATGAACTAGTGACAGTACTATTATTTTAATCACACTTCTTCAGTATCTTTGCCATCAGGGATGCTTAGGTCGATTTTAGTGGAACTGCACAAAAGCATCATATGATCCGAGGGTGCCAGCCGTCTTTCCTTCGATAGGTTCCACCTGGCCAGGAAATTAAATCATGTTTAGGGTTTAGGGTTTAAGTCGTAGTGACCCCATCAGTAGTTTTTTTCGTACACGCTCTCACAACTTTTTTCTTTAGTTGTGAAGTAAATATTGGCTATGATCTGTGAACCATTGAGATGCATCAGCATGCGTGTTAGTTTTCCTTTGTATTTGATGGAATGGTGTAACGGGGCAACCTTGGAATAGGAATGAAAATGGAGTGGAAAGTTTCCGTTTTTCCAGAGAAAAATTGGAAACGGAGAGAAACCAACGTTTCGTTTCGTTGGAGCGCGCCATCGGGCAAAACCAACGTTTAAATCACGTGTGTCGTGTTCGTGTCTCACCCTCCTCCATGGCTCGACCCCACATGGTCGCTCGGCATGACACTCACCGCAAACTGAGTATACGATAACTTTCCCGCCTGCTTGTTGATGGATCGCGCCATGGAGTACTAGCACTACTGGAAGAGATTGACGAGTTGGGGGAGGACAGCTAGCTGTAGCATGGACTCCCAAGAACTTTTTACATGCATGTTGTAGCCGGCTATTGCGAATTTTAACGAAGAGCAGTCGCGTGCACCTGGAAGCGGCGCGGGCGACACTCTCTCAGTTGGCGCGCCACTTCAATGCTGGCGCCAGTGAGAGGTCGCGTCCGCTCTGGCCGGGCATGAATGCGGCACTGACCGTTTCAGGCGGGAAGCACGCGTGGGTGATGAAGAGGGTTCGGGTTGGTCAGGACCGGCCGTGGCAGCGGTCCGGACGTGCGCAAACAAGAGATGTTGTACGTTAATATTGCTGCGTATATAATTAACAACGTAAATAATGTGCTAGTTGGACAAATATGATTGGAGATGGAAATGGAATTTTACGTAAACACAGATATGCATGTCTATGTCTATGTGTGTGTGCGCGACGACTCTCGCGACCTGGAAGTGTGGGCGTGTTTTTGATCGAGTTTTCTTTCTTGGTACGTTAGAAAATCACTTTGTCTAATTCACATCTAGATGTTATTTAAGGATATCACATCTAAGCTCCCACAAGTATATAATGTAGCAACAAGAAACAAAAAACTAGGAAAAAAAATAGACCACAAATAGAGTGGACATCAACTTAGATGTTGACATAACTATGTCACATCTAGATGTGTCCTAGACAGACCCTTAAAAAATTATCCGCCAGTTTTCGTTTCTTTTTTCCGGGAACGAGCGTATTCTATTTAAAACCACTTCTATGGAGAGATTCTTTTACTCCATTATAGCCTCTTGTTTGATAGAGTTTCTCGCGTCTCGCTCTCTCACCCTCTCCATATCAAAACAAGATGACAGTGTCCACTCTATCTCTCTCCTCACCAGTGGTCACAGATCCGGCCGAATCCCGTCCACTGCGGGAGGTGAGGAGGTGTAGCGTTGACGTTGTCGCCGTCGGCGATGGAGGAAGATGATGTGCACCGTCCTCTCGGAGCCGGCTCTAGCGCGGACGAAGATCCTCCGTACCCTTGTTCACTGCCGTCGTGTGGGTAGATCCCGCCTGCCCGCCTAAATGACATGTTGCCCACCTGAGGTATAACTTCTTGGACTGGCCCAGCTCCCCAGGTCGCTGCGTGCGGGTTTTCTTCTATGCGACTACTCCCCAGCTCCCCATGCATAGTAGCTAGGGTTTGTCGGCTGGTCCAACATCACCTACTAGTACTATTATAGAGGGAATGCCACTCGAAAAGTTGTCCTGATTTATGCCTCGGTGGAGGTATACATGTTGTTTCGACAAAAAGTACATGGTGGCTGTGCGGTCATTGTCCATATGGTGGTAGTACTGTCACTGGTTAAATGAAGAAATGATTTTTTTCTCGGGTATCCTGGTTTAGTTCCCATCAAGATAATTATGATGCTTCTGTTTGTTGGTGTACTTTTCATTAATTCTTATTGACAATTGAGATGTCGTTGCTAACCCTTTTTTATATTTTTGGAAACAACGATGCATCTCTCCATACCCGGGCATGTCTTCCTCAATTTTAGTGGAACTGCACAAAATTGGATGGCCATTGTTGTTCCGCCTCACTGTCCTCAGCCACGTGGTTCTTCCTTCCTCGAGCTTGATTACTGAGAAGAAACAGACCATAGTGAGCAAGAAGACTTTAGTTTAATATATTGGAATTGGAAAACCTTGTCAAAATTTGCTCATTGATGTTAGCCAGAAGACATGCATTTGATATTTTTGAGTGGGACGCCCTTGCTATGAGCAGCGTCGAGTGTTTTTTCCTATTCATGTGTTCAGTTTAGAAGTAAATAGTTACTCTGCTGAGATATTCCTGTGTTAAGAGTTTGTTCTGAATATTGTCTATGCAATGCCAGGCCTTGTGTTTGATTGCAAAGTTGAGCTTGGAATGTTGTGGCATGCGGCATCACGAGCTGTTCACCGTGCCTCTTGAGAATAATGCCTCGTATTGTTTTTCATGTCGATCTAATGCCAGTGATTTGCTTGTTAAGAAGATCATCCTCTTCTGTTGTTTCCGTGCTTAAGAAGTTCATCGTCTGATGTTTCATTCATAGCCTATACGACAAGTCGGGTAGGTTAGACGTGAAACCATATGATCTTCCGACCAACTCATGATATTAGGCCGTGATTGGATCATCATTTTCCAACCAAAACCGCTTGTAAAACTAACGCTTGTAAATTAAAGCAGATGGTCTCGGACGAAGGCGCTTGGTTGGTTGATTTTGACTAGTAAAATATCGGAAGTACTTCACACACGATAAAAACGCTGAACAACACGATGATTGCTAATCCAGTCATTAGCTGCTGTTTCAGCCTTGCCCATGGATGGCATGATACGCACGTCGTGCATGTATCGTCTGGTAATGTCGTCCATATAGCAGTGCTCGTAAAATATACACTGGCCTCTCAAATTACACGTGTAACCCGCCGGTTTTACTTATAGACCTCGGGCCCTCGGTTTCATTACGCCTGTATTTTACGCGTTGTTTCCGGTGACGAGTAAATTACACTTGTATGTTAATACAGGTTTGAAATAAACTAGAGCTCCCAAGCACGGCCTTACCGTTTCATGCCGTCTCAGTTTCTCGAAGGTGCTCATAGGTGTTCGATGATCCTGGCTTCCTGAATGAGCAGTGGGCGCTGTACCAGACCATCCGTAGGGCCCGCGAGGCCCTCTCCGTTGTCCTTCGAGTTGTTGCGCTCGCCATGGCGCCGAACATTGTTAACATCGTCAACGAACATGAGGATTCAGGAGATGACTTTATTTTGACTGGATGACACTAGGGACCCACTAGGGCCATAGCCGTACGTACGCAAGTGCCTCCTTATTATGTACAACTATTTTTTTTGCTTTCTCCTAGTTTCCTGACATCACGGTCCCGCACCATTGTCAACCTATGTACTCAATATAAACGAGAGAATTGCACAAGGTGCGGCCGACAACTGGGACCAAGCAGCTCGAGCAGTATTTGTGTTTTTGAGGCATGAGCACTGCAGAGTTTTTCTTGGCGATGATTTTGATGTTGTTCAGAGGAGAGCAGGGTATTAACTGGGCGGGCTATGGCCCGTCTAGCCCAGGCCAGATATCCAGCCCACATACTAATTTTTTCAAGATGAAAATGGCTAGCCCAGCTATACGTCTTTTTGAGGAATACCCACGCAAGGTCAACTTGTTATTCTCCGCCCCGCTGGGCTGCAAATCTTTCCTAGGAGGGATGCATTATGCTTAACAGGAAAATGGACTTTAAAAATAATAAATGGGATGTAATTATAAAAACTGGGCAGTAACTATAAAAAAATGCACCAAACACGAAATTAGTTTATAAAAAATTATTTATGGATTTTGAAAATCTTAAATTTTCATTGTTGCGCGTGCAATGTTTCGTTGGATTTTTACGTAATACAAATTTATATTTAATCTGACTAGAAATTTCGAGATAAAAATATTTCGGATCCCATCAAAATGTGGGAAATTTTATTGAATTCTGTCTTCAACGGTTGGTTGAAATTATTAATCGTTGTCCTAGCTAGAAAATGGGTTGTACTTTTAACAAACTATAAATGGGCTATTGTAAATTCCGTTAGAATTTAAAAATGGGTTGTACATTCTTACAAAATGCAAATGGGCTATAAGTTCTCTGCCACACACTTGTGGGCCTACTAAGTGACGCGTCCCCCAAAAAAATAAGTTGACACGTATGCAAGGCTTTGTCAACTTATTATAGTCAACACACGGTTCTAGCAGCAGTGGCCGTTGGATGTCTATCCAACGGATGTCGTGCTTCTTCTTCAATCTTGGATATTCTTAGCTTCGGCCGCCCAAAAAATGATTCCTCCCCCTGACATCTGGGGTGCACCGTTTCGGAGGCTGACCTGTGGGCCTACTAAGTTGGAGTGTACCAAGGGCTTTGTCAACTTAGTCAATATAAACGATTCTAGCTTCAGTGACCGTACGATGTCCATCCAATGGCCGTAGTGCTTCTTCCACCTCTGGTCTTCTTGCTCTAGCCGCCCAAAGCAGTGCCGGTCGTGCCGCCTGCTCCTGCCTCCCGTGGCCGGCTGTGCTGCCGCGGAGGCCTCACCGCCCCCATACTACTCCCACCGCTGGCCAGGCCATCCCTCCACTCACCCACACCCCCTGTTATTCTGCGGTGACGACAGCCTCACACCGCAGCCGAACCAGTGAACCCTCGTATTCCTCTCCGCGCGGGCTTCCGCTGCTACGTCTTCCCCGGCTCCGCGTCGTCCCCTTCCTAGGCCTCGCCATTGTCCACTGCCCTGGTGCTCTCGGCGCGGCGTGGTCAACGTGGTCAACGACCGACTTCCATCGGAAGATTACTGTACATGGAGAGACTGACAGCTGGGTCCACGGCGGCCGCAAGGAAGTGCCTCCTTATTACGCGCAAAATAATTATTCCTCCACCTGACAGCGGGGACCCACCGGACGGGCCACCTTATTTCGTGAAAAAAAACGTTTCCCCCTGACTGCTGGGACCCACCGGACGGGCCACCGTATTTCGCGAAAAAACGTTCCCCCCGCTGTCAGCTCGGACCCACCGGAAGTGCCTCCTTATTACGCAAAAAAAATGAACACTCCCCCTGCTAGCTGGGACCCACCTTGGTGGGAGGCTGACTTGTGGGCCTACTAAGTTGACGGGGATGGAGGGCTTTGTCAACTTAGTCAATATGAACGATTCTAGCTCAAGTGACCGTACGATGTCCATCCAACGGCCGTAGTGCTTCTTCAACCTCTGGTCTTCTTGCTCTAGCCGCCCAAAGCAGCGTCGGTCGTGCCGCTTGCTCCTGCCTCCCGTGGCCAGCTGTGCTGCCGCGGAGGCCTCACCGCCCCCTACTATTCCCATAGCTGGCCAGGCCCTGCGGCGACGGCAGCCTCACACCGCAGCCGAATGAGTGAACCCTCATACTCCTCTCCGCGTGGGCATCCACTGACGCGTCTTCACCGACTCCGTGTCGTCCCCTTCCTAGGCCTCGCCGTCGTCCACCGCCCTGGTGCTCTCGGCGCGGCGTGGTCAACATGGTCAAGGAACGACTTGCATCGGACGTGGACTGTACGTGGAGAGGCTGACAGCTGGGTCCACGGCAGCAGCAAGGAAGTGCCTCCTTATTACACGGAAAATAATGATTCCTCCACCTGACAGCAGGGACCCATCGGACGGGCCACCGTATTTCGCAAAAAAAACGTTTCCCCCCTGACTGTTGGGACCCACCAGCTACACCTTCACACGCAAGGAAGTGCGTTTGGGCAAAAAAACGATTCGCCCCCCTGACTGCTGGGACCCACTAGCTACATCTTCGCACGCAAGGAAGTGCGTCCGGGCAAAAAAACCAAGACAATTCGCCCCCCTGACTGCTAGGACCCACCAGCTACATCTACACAGGCAAGGAAGTGCCTGACAGTTGGGACCCACCCGGTCGAAGCGTACGTAGCGTTGTCATTCTGGTCGCGAACGTGTACGTACATATACACTGGTCGATGTAGAGGCGCGCACGTGTCGAAGTAGAGGCGCGTACATGTCGTAGTAGAGGCGCGCACGTAGCATGTACGCGTACGTACAGCGGCCAGGGTGCAAGAAACAAAATACGGCCACGTACGTACATACGGGCAGGGTCTCGAACGCCTACTCGCGCATACGTACGGCGAGGGCTCGTGTACATGGCTGGGTCGGAACAGAGAAACAGCGTCATCGTCGTGTTCATGGGGAGGCAACGGAATGTGTCGTATTCATGGGGAGGCAACGGAATGCGTCGTGTTCATGGGGAGGGGTGTGGCGTACTGCAAAACGGAGGAAACGGACCTCCTATGGTCGAAATGGGGGTCTTGTTGATCGGGAGGAGTGTGGCGTACCGCAAAACGGAGGAAACGGACATCCTACGGTCGAAACGGGGGTCCTGTTGATCGGGAGGGGTGTGGCGTACCACAAAACGGAGGAAACGGACCTCCTATGGTCGAAACGGGGGTCCTGTTGATCGGGAGGGGTGTGGCGTACCGCAAAACGGACCACCTACGGTCGAAACAGGGGTCCTGTTGATCGGGAGGGGTGTGGCGTACCGCAAAACGGACGAAACGGACCTCCTACGGTCGAAACGGGGGTCCTGTTGATCGGGAGGGGTGTGGCGTACCGCAAAACGGGACTCCACGGGATACTGTTCATCTCCACCGTCGACCTCCTCCAGCCTCCACGGGCTCCTGTTCATCCAGCCTCCACCGCGCGCTACTCCACCGGCTACTGTTCAACCACCCCTCCACGGGCACCCCCCCACCGTCTACTGTTCATCCAGCCCTCCACACCACGGGGTCCTCTTCATCCAGAGGCAACGCCACCGCTCACTGTTCATCTAATCGATCGGCTTCAGTTAGCAGCAGTAGCGAAGGAATCGCTCGATCGGGTTCAGTTAACAGCCATCGATCGATCGTTCGGGTTCAGTAACGCGTAGCCTGCAGTGCAATCGCTCGAGTTCAGTTAGAGCCCAACACCTCGCTTGGGTTCAGTTAGAGCCAACGCCTCACACACAGGCGCGTACGTGTACGAGAGAAACGCGCATCGCTCGGCCCCCGACCTCCCACTGTAACCGGGAACTCCCCGAAATTTTCCTCCCCCTCGCTTCTACCACGGTTTTTTCCGTCATGGACGGCCCAAAGAATGTCATGCAGCTGCGTCTTCGGCCCGCCCAGGACGAAAAGCCCATTTTTTGTCATGATTTTTTGTCATAGAAGTAGGAGCCAACCACATCTATGATGATACCGGGTTTTGTCACAATTATCGTCATAGAAGTGTCATATGTATGATAGAAAAAAAATTGTTCGGCCCAAAATGTCACGGATGTGTCTTTTTTTGTAGTGAATCTACGGCCCCGGGGTCTCTTCTTTATCATATTTTCCTTCGAGATCTATTTTTATTCGCTTTTATTTTTACATCTATTAATCCAAAAATCCAAAAATACCTTGCTGCACTTTATTTTATTTTGCATTTACTTGTGATCTATTTATCCAATCTATCATATTTTTATCCCGTCAACTTGACAATTTCTGGCACCGTTACCCAGAAGGGATTGACAACCCCTGTAATAGGTCGGGTTACAAGTATTGTTCTTTGTGTGTAGGTATTGTTTACGTAGTGTTGTGTGATTCTCCTATTGGTTCGATAACCTTGGTCTCATCACTGAGGGAAATACCTACCGTCGTTGTGCTGCATCATCCTTCCTCTTTGGGGAAATGCTGACGTAGTTCAAGCCGCAATGAAAAGGAATTTATGGCGTCGTTGCCGGGAAGACATCATCAACATCTACCAGGTTCCTAATCACAAATCTCATCTCCTTGAAATTTACATTATTTTCCATTTGCCTCTCATTTTCATCTCCCCCACTACACAAAAATTTGTTGTTTACTTCGCCCATTTTCGTTCGCCTTTTTCTCGTCAGATCTTTCTTTTCGTTTGTGACCTTGTTGCTACGGCCAGCATGACTACTCCTCCTTTGTCACCTGATTTTGAAGTTCTATACTTCAAACAGAGGCAAGGAGAAAATCTGAAAGATGCTTGGTATAGGCTTATGGAATCCTATCGCATTTTCAATCTACAAGGGGATGCAAAAAATTTGCTTCGAAATTTTTATTTGGTTTAGCCTTGCATCATAGACAACTTTTGCATTTTGCCGCTAAAGGAAATTTTATTGAGCTTGATGCTAATACCGCTTATGAGGTTCTAGAGGGGATTCTGGGAATTCCTTCTATTAAAAAGGGGATTTCATTTACTCAAGAAGGAGCTCAAATTTTGGATAAGTTGAGTGATTTGCATAAACATTTGGTTGAGTTACAAAAACACCATGAACCTCTGAAACATATTAGTGGGAACCTCAATCGAATGAATACTTTGATTACTCTTTTCAATAAGCGTTTGGATATTTTGGGATCTCAAAATGGTCTCTTTTCCTGAAAATCTTGGGAAGCATAAAGAACATCCCGGGTTTGAAAAGGCCCTTACAAAAGTTGCAAAAACCAAATATGACAACACTTCGATCCATTGCATTATGCCTAGCTAGGGGCATAAAACGTTAGCGCTTGTTGGGAGGCAACCCAATGAATAAAATTTATTTTTGACTTTTCCTTTCTATTCTTGAGTGTTTGCACAATTATGATACTGTTATGATTGTGTTTTTAATGTTTCAATTAGTGTTTGTGCCACGCAAAGCCTTTGGGATCATGTTGGGTGATAGTTGATTTGATCTTGCTGAAAAAATAGGAACTTCTGCGCCCAAAAAATAATTCTCATTTTTAACAGAAGCTCAATAAAATACTAATTCTTTTTGCAGAAGATTAATATACAAATTGCCCATGTTGTGCTAATTTTTCAGAATTTTTGGACTTATATAAGTATTCAAAGTTTTTAGATTGATACAAACTGTTCTGTTTTTGATAGATTCTGTTTTCTTTGCTTTATGTGCTTATTTCGATGAATCTATGGTTTCTATTGGAGGGTATAAGCTATAGAAAAGTTGGAATACAGTAGATATAATGCAAAAATAAAATATGAATGGGTTTGCAATAGTACTTATAGTAGTAATTTGCTTTGTTATTCTAACGGATCTCACGAAGGTTTTGTTGATTTTTGTGTGATTGAAGTTTTCAAGTTTTAGGTGAGATCGCGATGGATGACGGAATAAGGAGCAAGAAGAGCCTAAGCTTGTAGATGCCCATGGCATCCCAAGCCATTATCTAAAAAGAGAAGCAAGCGACTAAGCTTGGGGATGCCCCAAGTGGCATCCCCACTTTCTTCTAACGACCATCGGTATTTTACTTGGAGCTATATTTTTGTTCGTCACATATTATGAGTTTTGCTTGGAGAGTATTGTATGATATGAGTCTTTGCTTGTTTTGCTTTCTATTTTAAGTCATCTATCCTTGCAGGACACACCTATTTGAGAGAGCCAAAATTATGCTATGACCTGTTAGAATTGCTCTGTATGCTTCACCTAAATCTTTTTGAGCTATGGAATTGCTCTAGTGCTTCACTTATATCTTTTTGAGCATGGTGTGCTTTATTATTTTTGGATAAATGCTCTCATTCTTCACTTAGATTTATTTGAGAGTTAGTAAAATTTTGAAGAAATTCTCTCATGCTTCACTTAAATTATTTTGAGAAGAAATTTTTTATGCTCATGTTCTTCACTAAAATTTGTTTGAGCTATCAAAGCAACATATGAAATTAGTCCCAAAGTGATAGATATTCAAGAGGGATATAATAAAAACTTTCATGAAGATCATTGGACAAAATAAACTTGATTCCTTGTAATTGTTTTGTGATATGTTGATATAATATGCGAGTCGTGTTGATGAGTAATTATGCTTCAGTAGGAGTATTGGTGTTAAGGTTTGTGATTCCCTATGCAAGAACGAAAGTCAATAGTTATACTATGAAATTACATCCAACTTGTGGTGCATTATTCGGTGTTAGTTATGCTTAATGCTCACTTATGATATTTTCCGTTTCTTGGTTGGATGCTTCTCAATATTTTACTAGCCTTCATTTGCACTAAGTATGATCCCTACTTGTTGATGACCCACAAGTATAGGGGATCTATCATAGTCCTTTCGATAAGTAAGAGTGTCGAACCCAATGAGGAGCAGAAGGAAATGATAAGCGGTTTTCAGCAAGGTATTCTCTGCAAGCACTGAAATTATCGGTAACAGATAGTTTTGTGATAAGGTAATTTGTAACGAGTAGCAAGTAATAAAAGTAAATAAGGTGCAGCAAGATGGCCCAATCCTTTTTGTAGCAAAGGACAAGCCTGGACAAACTCTTATATGAAGGAAAGCGCTCCCGAGGACACATGGGAATTATCGTCAAGCTAGTTTTCATCATGTTCATATGATTCGCGTTCGGTACTTTGATAATTTGATATGTGGGTGGACCGGTGCTTGGGTGTTGTCCTTACTTGACAAGCATCCCACTTATGATTAACCTCTATTGCAAGCATCCACAACTACAACAAAAGTATTAAGGTAAACCTAACCATAGCATGAAACATATGGATCCAAATCAGCCCCTTACGAAGCAACGCATAAACTAGGGTTTAAGCTTCTGTCACTCTAGCAACCCATCATCTACTTATTACTTCCCAATGCCTCCCTCTAGGCCCAAACAATGGTGAAGTGTCATGTAGTCGACGTTCACATGACACCACTAGAGGGATGACAACATACATCTCATCAAAATATCGAACGAATACCAAATTCACATGACTACTAATAGCAAGACTTCTCCCATGTCCTCAGGAACAAACGTAACTACTCACAAAGCATATTCATGTTCATAATCAGAGGGGTATTAATATGCATAATGGATCTGAACATATGATCTTCCACCAAGTAAACCAACTAGCATCAACTACAAGGAGTAATCAACACTACTAGCAACCCACAGGTACCAATCTGAGGTTTGGATACAAAGATTGGATACAAGAGATGAACTAGGGTTTGAGATGAGATGGTGCTGGTGAAGATGTTGATGGAGATTGACCCCCTCCCGATGAGAGGATCGTTGGTGATGACGATGGTGATGATTTCCCCCTCCCGGAGGGAAGTTTCCCCGGCAGAACAGCTCGCCGGAGCCCTAGATTGGTTCCGCCAAGGTTCCGCCTCGGTGGCGGCGGAGTCTCGTCCCGAAAGCTTGCTTATGATTTTTTCCTCGACGAAAGACTCCATATAGCAGAAGATGGGCATCGGAGGGCCACCAGGGGGCCCACGAGGCAGGGGGCGCGCCCAGGGGGTAGGGCGCGCCCCCACCCTCGTGGCTGGTGGGTGGCCCCCCTCTAGTACTTCTTGCGCTCAGTATTTTTTATATATTCTGGAAATAACTTCCGTGAAGTTTCAGGACTTTTGGAGCTGTGCAGAATAGGTCTCTAATATTTGCTCCTTTTCCAGCCCAGAATCCCAGCTGCCGGCATTCTCCCTCTTCATGTAAACCTTGTAAAATAAGAGATAATAGGCATAAGTATTGTGACATAATGTGTAATAACAGCCCATAATGCAATAAATATCGATATAAAAGCATGATGCAAAATGGACGTATCACTGTCCATCCAAAATCCTTAAACCCAATTTTGCCATATGAGTCCACTATACCTACCTATATGCGATATTGTTTTGTCGTTCTAAGAAAAAAAATTTGTATGTGCCATCTCTAATTTTCAAAATTAAACTTCTCTTTTGTGTGCTTGTACCTCTCATGAAACGGTAGGGGGTGACTGATATATTTCCATGCTAGATGTGTCATTCTCAAGATGAGTGTTTATTCACTTATGATTGCACAAGAGTACGACAAAGGTATTACGGACGAGCCAGAATTAAGCTTGGGGATGCTGATACGTCTCCAACGTATAAATAATTTTTGATTGTTCCATGATGTTATATTATCATTCTCGGATGTTTTACAATCATTTTATAGCAACTTTATATCATTTTTGGGACTAACCTATCGACATAGTGCCCGGTGCCCATTGTTGTTTTTTGCTTTTTTACTTCACAGAAAATCAATACCAAATGGAGTCCAAACGCAGCGAAACTTTTTGGAGATTTTTCTGGACCAGAAGACACCTGTTGGACCAGGCGCACCCAGGTGTGTTGGTGCCCACCTCGGTGGTGTAGCGACCCGACCTCAAACGGTCAAGCCTCTGTGTATCCTTGCCATCCCTGGAATGGTATGCTGGCACACACATAGTACATCAATGTATATATCAAAGTGTAATCACATGTATAAATAACATAAAACTGATATATACCTCATAAGTCTCAGCGGAAACAAACGAACGGGTGTGGAGTCCCATCAACGCCAACGACGAGTTGAGTGTAGACCGTAACCCTACAACGTAACTCTTACTCGTCGTAAAAATTCCTGCAACATAAGATGCTACAGCCCTGTAGGTCAGTACATTGAATGTACTGGCAAGTCACATCATAAGAATAATGAACCTATTTGTACATGCAATTTGGCTGGTGGAAAGCTCTAAGTTTAGTTTTTGCATAAATCTAGTTTTTACCTAGAATAAAATATATTACTCTACCACTACAAGACAACATAGGATGAGTTGGCAAACCCAACTCAATCCATTCCCAAAGTTTCATTTAAAACCCAACTGTTTAATTAAGGTGAGGAGATCTCCCGGCATTTCCACTACTAGATGCTCAAGTTGTCCGTAACCGGGGACACGGCTAATCGATTAGGTTAACACTCTGCAGAGGTTTGCGCACTTCTCCCACAAGACTCGAGCGCCTCCCTTGAATTTCTCGCACTGCCTGGCGTTTGAGAACAGGATGACCGAGACATAGTCTTTCGAAAGTATTCCCCCTTAACCCACGGATAGGCCGGTACACCTACTCATTCTACATGTGCTAGCCCATCCCGGAAGGGGTCACACTAACTACTCAACTAAGCCAGAGCCCATATTGACCTATATGGCTGCAACTTATCACGTTGCAGATATATCTGACGAGGATTAAGGTGCGATAGATCAATGTTCAACACTCAACCTTTCTCGTGGAGTTGGACTCTGTGACGACCTTGATTTAACCGTACACTAATCATACACGCAAATGTGTACGATCAAGATCAAGGACTCACGGGAAGATATCACAACACAACTCTAGACACAAATTAAAATAATACAAGCTTTATATTACAAGCCAGGGGCCTCGAAGGCTCGAAGACACAAGAGTCAGCGGAAGCAACAATATCTGAGTACAGACATAAGTTAAACAAGATTGCCTTAAGAAGGCTAGCACAAAAGTAGCAATGATCGAAAGGGCAAGGCCTCCTGCCTGGGACCTCCTAACTACTCCTCGAAGTCGAACTCCACGTAGAATCATCCTCGGGATCCTCTGGCTCCTGGACTCCATCATATGATCGCAGTATCCGGGAAAAGGGGAAGAAGAAGTAGGAAAGCAACCGTGAGTACTCATCCAAAGTACTCGCAAGCAAGGAGCTACACTACGTATGCATTGGTATCAAATGAAAGGGGTAGTATATGTGGACTGAACTGCAGAATGCCAGAATAAGAGGGGGATAGCTAGTCATGTTGAAGACTACACTTCTGGCAGCCTCCATCTTGCAGCATGTAGAAGAGAGTAGATGGTAATTCACCAAGTAGCATCACATAGCATAATCCTACCCGTCGATCCTCTCATCGTCGCCCTGTTAGAGAGCGATCACCGGGTTGTATCTGGCACTTGAAAGGTTGTGTTTTATTAAGTATCCAGTTCTAGTTGTCATAAGGTTAAGGTACAACTCCGGGTCGTCCTTTTACCGAGGGACACGGCTATTCGAATAGATCAACTTCCCTGCAGGGGTGCACCACATTTCCCAACACGCTCGATCCCCTTTGTCCGGACACACTTTTCTGGGTCATGCCCGGCCTCGGAAGATCAACACGTCGCAGCCCCACCTATGCACAACAGAGAGGTCAGCACGCCGGTCTAAATCCTATGGCGCAGGGGTCTGGGCCCATCACCCATTGCACACATGCACTTTGCGTACGCGGCCGGTGAGCAGACCTAACAACCTCCATTACAAAGGAAGTTGCGTTACGCGGTGCAACCCGGCGCATGTCGCTCAGTTGCTGACGTCACGAAGGCTCCGGCTGATACCACGACATCGGGTGCCCATAACTGTTCCCGCGTAGTTGGTTAGTGCGTATATGCCAGTGGCCAGACTCAGATCAAATACCAAGATCTCGTTAAGCGTGTTATCTTGAAGTAACCGCGAATGCCGACCAGGCCTAGGCCCACCTCTCTCCTGGGTGGTCTCAAACTTCCCTGTCGCTCCACAACAAAGATCCACAAAGAGGGTCGTCGGGAAAGTATGTCCTTTCAGCCCCCAATTCATGAATCAACCGCGGGTACTCAACGAGCCGACCCGACTTTAGTCACAACATGTATCATGTGTAATATGTATAGGATATACCCGTGATCAACACCCGACGTGATCACGGCCCGATAGTATGGCATGGCAGACTGATAAGGATGTAGGGCCACTGATGATAATCTAGCATCCTATACTAAGCATTTATGATTGTAGGTAAGGTATCAACAACTGTAGCAACAATGACAGGCTATGCATCAGGATCGGATTAACGGAAAGCAGTAACATGTTACACTACTCTAATGCAAGCAGTAGAGAGAAGAGTAGGCGATATCTAGTAATCAAGGGGGGGCTTGCCTGGTTGCTCTGGCAAGTAGGGGTCATCAACAGCGTAGTCGATCCGGGCACCAGCAGCGGTGTCAGTCTCATAGACTACCGGAGAGAAGAGGGGGAAGAAACAATGAATACAATGCAAACAGATGCATAGCGATGCATGACATGACAATGAGCAGTGCTAAGTGGGCCCTAACGCAGTAGGAGGTGATACCGGCGAAGGGGGAAAACATCCGGGAAAGTATACCGGTGTTTCGCGTTTTCGGACAGATGAATTGGAGGGGGGAAATTGCGTGTTTGCTATGCTAGGGTCTCGTCGTTCTGAGCAACTTTCATGTACAAAGGTTTTTCATCGAAGTTACAGTTAATTTTCTATGATTTTCCAAAGTTTTAAGTATTTTCTCAAATTTCTGGATTAATTATATTTAGTTTAATCCGAATTGACCAAGTCAATTTGACTAGTCAAAAGGGCATGTGTGGCCCACATGTCATAGACTATTTATCTAAACAATTAAATAAATCTAATTTATTTAAATGGGGTCCTACATGTCATCTACTACTAGACTAGTTTAGCACTAAAATACCCCTAAGATAATCCTACACTAATTAAACTTAAGGGGCGGCTATTAGTGGACAGAGCCTAGCCGAGCTACTCACACACACAACACACATGCACGCGCGTTGTACACACAACACACATACATACATAGCACACACACATCACGTAGCAACTAGAGCAGCAGCAAGGTAGTGCAAGCACCGGCAGGAGCAAAGCGCGGCGGCGGCAGCCATTATGAGAAGTAACTTAGCAGGAGCTAGCAAAGCATCAACTAAGGCAAAAGCAGCAACTACAGTAGTAGGAAAACAGCAGCAGCAGTAGTGGCCAGCGGAAGGCAGCAGAAGTGATATGTCTCCGTCGTATCTACTTTTCCAAACACTTTTGCCCTTGTTTTGGACTCTAACTTGCATGATTTGAATGGAACTAACCTGGACTGACGCTGTTTTCAGCAAAATTACCATGGTGTTATTTATGTGCAGAAACAAACGTTCTCGGAATGACCTGAAACTTCACGGAGCAACTTTTTGGAAAATATAAAAAATACCTGCAAAAGATGAAGGCCAGGGGGCCACCACCTATCCACGAGGGTGGGGGTGCACCTGCCCCCCTAGGGCGCACCCCCCTGCCTCGTGGGCCCCCTGAAGCTCCTCCGACTCCAACTCTAACTCTATATTGTGTTTCGAGGAGAAAAAAATCAGACAGAAGAATTCGTGGCGTTTTACGATACGGAGACGCCGCCAAGCCCTAAATCCTCTCGGGAGGGCTGATCTGGAGTCCGTTCGGGGCTCCGGAGAGGGGAATCCGTCGTCATCGTCATCATCAACCATCCTCCATCACCAATTTCATGATGCTCACCGCCGTGCATGAGTAATTCCATCGTAGGCTTGCTGGACGGTGAGGGGTTGGATGGGATCTATCATGTAATCGAGTTAGTTTTGTTAGGGTTTGATCCCTAGTATCCACTATGTTCTGAGATTGATGTTGCTATGACTTTGCTATGCTTAATGCTTGTCACTAGGGCCCGAGTGCCATGATTTCAGATCTGAACCTATTATGTTTTCATCAATATATGAGAGTTCTTCATCCTATCTTGCAAGTCTATAGTCACCTATTATGTGTTATGATCCGTTAACCCCGAAGTGACAATAATCGGGATACTTACCGGTGATGACCGTAGTTTGAGGAGTTCATGTATTCACTATGTGTTAATGCTTTGTTCCTGTACTCTAATAAAAGGAGGCCTTAATATCCCTTAGTTTCCGTAAGGACCCCGCTGCCACGGGAGGGTAGGACAAAAGATGTCATATAAGTTCTTTTCCATAAGCACGTATGACTATATTCGGAATACATGCCTACATTATATCAATGAACTGGAGCTAGTTCTGTGTCACATTAGGTTATGACTGTTACATGATGAACCGCATCCGGCATAATTCTCCATCACCGATCCATTGCCTACGAGCTTTCCATATATTGTTCTTCGCTTATTTACTTTCCCATTGCTATTGCTATCATCACTACAAAATACCAAAAATATTACTTTTACTACTGTTACCTTTTGTTACCGTTACCACTACTATCATATTACTTTGCTACTAAATACTTTGCTCCAGATACTAAGTTTCCAGGTGTGGTTGAATTGACAACTCAGCTACTAATACTTGAGAATATTCTTTGGCTCCCCTTGTGTCGAATCAATAAATTTGGGTTGAATACTCTACCCTCGAAAACTGTTGTGATCCCCTATACTTGTGGGTTATCAAGACTATTTTCTGGCGCCGTTGCCGGGGAGCATAGCTCTATTCTTTGAGTCACTTGGGATTTATATCTTCTTATCATTATGAAGAACTTGAAAGATCCAAGAACCAAGATTTGTCCCTCAACTATGAGGGGAGGTAAGGAACTGCCATCTAGCTCTGCACTTGATTCACCTTCTATTTTGAGTAAGCTTGCGACACCTAAACCTGCTTTTGCTATTCTTTCTGATATGTTGCATGTTATTGATGATGCCACTTCTTCTATACTTGATACTTATGATGAAATTACTTCTATGCTTGATACTACTGTGCCACTTGGTGAATTTCTTGATGAACAACTTGCTAGGGCTAGAGAGATTGAAAATATTGAATCTGATAATACTGATGAAATTGATGATGAAGACTTGCCTGTTATTCCCGAGGGTTATGTTTTTGATCAAGAAGCTTCTTTAGCTATATTAGCTTGCAAAGATAGAAACGAACTTAAGATGTTATTAGCTAAATGGAACAAGCAATCTCTAAATGCTAGAATGAAACCTGACCCTGCTTTTGCTACTTCACCTATTTGTGTTACTGATAAGGATTATGAATTCTCTGTTGATCCTGATATAATTACTTTGGTTGAATCCGATCCTTTTCATGGTTATGAATCTGAAACTGTTGTGGCACATCTTACTAAACTGAATGATATAGCCACCCTGTTCACTACTAAGGAGAGAACTCGTTACTTTTATATCCTTAAAATATTTCTGTTCTCATTAAAGGGTGATGCTAAGATATGGTTTAATTCTCTTGATCCCGGTTGTGTGCGTTGTCCCCAGGATATGATTTATTACTTCTCTGCTAAATATTTCCCTGCTCATAAGAAACAAGCTGCTTTAAGGGATATAGATAATTTTGTGCAAATTAAAGAAAAGAGTCTCCCACAAGCTTGGGGGAGGCTTCTCCAATTACTTAATGCTTTGCCTGATCATCCTCTTAAGAAAAATGAAATACTTGATATCTTTTATACTGGACTAACCGATGCCTCCAGAGATTACCTGGATAGTTGTGCTGGTTCTGTTTTCAGGGAAAGAACACTGGATGAAGCTGAAATTCTATTGAATAATATGTTGAAAAATGAAAATAATTGGACACCTCCGGAGCCAGTTCCTGAGCCTATTCCTAAACCAACTCCTAAGAAGAGGGGTATTCTATTTCTCAGTCCTGAAGATATGCAAGAGGCAAAGAAATCTATGAAAGAAAAAGGTATTAAAGCTGAAGATGTTAAGAATTTACCTCCTATTGGAGAAATACACAGTCTTAATTTACCGCCTGTTGAAGAAAGATATGATCTTAATCCTTTACCCATGGAAGAAACTCATGGTCTTGATACCCCGACACAGGTAGTAAAGGTAAATTCTCTCTATAGATATGAAAGCTGAAATCCCATTTACTAAGTTTGCTAGCCCATGCTTAGATGAGTTTGATAAATTTATGGCTAAGCAAGAAGACTTTAATGCTTATTTTGGTAGACAATTGAAATACAATTCAAATATGCTTGAACACTTGGGTGATTATATGGCTAATGTCAAAGGTGAACTTAAACTTATTAGTAAACATGCTTCTATGGTTTCCACTCACGTAGAACAAGTACTTAAAGCTCAAAATGATTTGCTCAATGAATTGAATAGTAAATATAATGATTATGCTGTTAGAGTGGCTACGAGAACTGGTAGAATGACTCAGGAACCTTTGTATCCTGAAGGCTACCCTATGAGAATTGAGCAAGATTCTCAGAGAAATAATATAGATGCACCTAGTCCTACTAAAAAGAAGAAAAAGAAAAATGATAGGACTTTGCATGCTTCTAGTGATCCTATTACTGAAACACCTCAGAATCCAAATGATATTTCTATTTCTCATGCTGAAACTCAATCTGGTAATGAACCTGAAACTAGTAATAATGTTGATGATAATGTTCATGATGATGCTCAACCTAGTAATGATAATGATGTAGATATTGAACCTGTTATTGATCTTGATAACCCACAATCAAAGAATCAACGTTATGATAAGAAAGACTTTGTTGCTAGGAAACATGGTAAAGAAAGAGAACCATGGGTTCAGAAACCCATGCCTTTTCCTCCCAAACCATCCTAGCAAAAGGATGATGAGGATTTTGAGCGCTTTGCTGAAATGATTAGACCTATATTTTTGCGTATGCGATTAACTGATATGCTCAAAATGAATCCTTATGCTAAGTATATGAAAGATAATGTTACAAATAAAAGAAAGATACCAGAAGCTGAAATTTCCACCATGCTCACTAATTATACTTTTGAGGGTGGAATACCAAAGAAACTTGGAGATCCAAGAGTACCCACTATACCATGCCCCATTAAAAGAAACTATGGTAAAACTGCTTTATGTGATCTTGGAGCCGGTGTTAGTGTTATGCCTCTCTCTTTATATCGTAGACTTGATTTGAATAAGTTGACACCTACCGAAATATCTTTGCAAATGGCTGATAAATCAACTGCTATACATGTCGGTATTTGTGAGGATGTGCTTGTTGTAGTTGCAAATGTTACTATTTTAACGGACTTTGTTATTCTTGATATTCCCGAGGACGATAGTATGTCTATTATTCTTGGAAGACCCTTTTTGAATACTGCAGGGGCTGTTATTGATTGCACTAAAGGCAATGTCACTTTTCATGTTAATGGTAATGAGCATACGGTACACTTTCTGAGGAAACAACCTCAAGTTCATAGTATCAACTCTATTGGAAAAATCCCATCGATTATATTTGGAGGTTTTGAATTTCCTCTTCCTACTGTCAAGAAGAAATATGATATTCTTATTATTGGGGATTTTCATATCCCCGTTGAGGGAGTCCTGGATTAGGGGGTATCCGGACAGCCGGATTATATCCTTTGGCCGGACTGTTGGACTATGAAGATACAAGATTGAAGACTTCATCCTGTGTCCGGATGGGACTCTCCTTGGCGTGGAAGGCAAGCCTGGCAATACGGATATGTAGATCTCCTTCCTTGTAACCGACTCTGTGTAACGCTAGCCCCCTCCGGTGTCTATATAAACTGGAGGGTTTTAGTCCGTAGGACAACATACAATCATACCATAGGCTAGCTTCTAGGGTTTAGCCTCTCTGATCTCATGGTAGATCAACTCTTGTACTACTCATATCATCAAGAACAATCAAGCAGGACGTAGGGTTTTACCTCCATCAAGAGGGCCCGAACCTGGGTAAACATCATGTCCCCTGCCTCCTGTTACCATCCGCCTAGACGCACAGTTCGGGACCCCCTACCCGAGATCCGCTGGTTTTGACACCGACATTGGTGCTTTCATTAAGAGTTCCTCTGTGTCGTCATCATTAGGCTGAATGGCTCCTTCAATCATCGGTAGCGATGCAGTCCAGGGTGAGACTTTTCTCCCCGGACAGATCTTTGTATTCGGCGGTTTCGCACTATGGGCCAACTCGCTTGGCCATCTGGAGCAGATCGAGAGTTACGCCCCTGTCCACCAGGTCAGGTTTGGAAGCTTAAACTACACGACCGATATCCGCGGAGACTTGACCTTCGACGGATTCGAGCCCCTGCTGAGTGCGCCACACGGTCACGATGAGCATGATTTAGCTCTACCATCGGACAGTGTTTGGGAAATCGCACCGGCAACCGCTCTGACCCTCAATTCGGAGCCAATTGCGCCATCCATGGACGGGTGGATAGACCCCGCCACGGAGGCCGCATCCTCAGTGGCGATCGAGCCGAGTATCGACCTTACCCTTCACATGAGCCGTGCCGCCGAACTACCGGACTCTTCCCCGGCCATGGACTCCGAACCGCCTGCGCCCGTGCCTATCGAATCCGACTGGGTGCCAATCATGGAGTTCACCTTCATGGATATCTTTCAGCACTCGCCCTTCGGCGACATACTGAATTCATTAAGGTCTCTCTCCTTGTCAGGAGAGTCCTGGCCGAACCATGTCCGGCAGGATTGGGATGCGGATGACGAAGAAATTCGCCACCCACCCACCACCCACTTAGTAGCCACTGTCGACGATTTGACTGACATGCTCGACTTCGACACCGAAGACATCGACGGTATGGACGACGATGCGGGAGACGAACAGGAACCACTGCCCACAGGGCACTGGACAGCCACCTCATCATATGATATATACATGGTGGACACACCCAAAGAAGGCAATGGCGACGGGACAGCGGAGGATGACCCCTCCAAGAAGCAACCCAAGCGCTGACGTCAGCGGCGCCACTCTAAGTCTCGCCAAAGCAAAAGCGGTGATACCGGCACAGGAGATAATAGCACTCCGGGCAGTGCCGAAGATGACAACATCCCCCCCCCAGCAAGATTTAGAGCAGGAGGATGGAGAAGCCAGCCCTCCCGAGAGAGCGGCAGATGGAGAGGCGGAGGATGATAATTGCATGCCTCCCTCCGAAGACAAGGCAAGCCTCGACGATGATGAATTTTTCGTGCCTGAGGATCCCGTCGAGCAAGAGCACTTCAAGCACCGGCTTATAGCCACGGCAAATAGCCTTAAGAAAAAGCAACAGCAACTTCAAGCTGATCAAGATTTGCTAGCTGACAGATGGACTGAAGTCCTTGCGGCCGAGGAATATGAACTCAAACGCCCCTGGAAAGCGCAAGTTGCTACCCCGACTGGAGGAGGAAGCATTAAAACCTACATCTCCAGCATATGACGTGGCTGATCGGCCACCTCGTGGCCGCGACAGAGAGGCATTTCAGCCAAAAGCTCAGCCCACACCCCGACGCCACTCAAATAAAAACGTCAAGGCACAGGAAAACACGCTAGACCTGCGAGACTTATTGGAGGACAAAGCAAAACACGCAAGATCAATCTACGGATCACGAGGGCGCGCCACAAAGCGAGACGATAACCGTCACGCCGGATACAGTAAAAGTAAATCCGGCCGGGCCGAACACAGCGGACAAGACTCATTTGAGCTGCGTCGTGACATAGCCCAGTACAGAGGCGCCGCACACCCCCTATGCTTCATAGACGAAGTAATGGATCACCAAATCCTAGAGGGTTTAAAACCCGTAAATATCGAATCATACGACGGCACAACAGATCCTGCGGTATGGATCGAGGACTTCCTCCTGCACATCCACATGGCCTGCGGTGACGATCTACACGCCATCAAATACCTCCCACTCAAACTTGAAGGACCAGCTCGGCATTGGCTCAACAGCCTGCTAGCAGAATCCATTGGCTGTTGGGAAGATCTGGAAGCCGCATTCCTCGACAACTTCCAGGGCACTTATGTGCGACCACCAGATGCCGATGACTTGAGCCACATAATTCAGCAGCCAGAGGAATCGGCCAGGCAATTCTCGCACGGTTCCTGACAAAGAAAAATCAAATCGTCGACTGTCCAGATGCAGAGGCCCTAGCAGCTTTTAAGCACAACATCCGCGACGAGTGGCTCGCCCGGCACCTTGGCCAGGAAAAGCCGAAATCTATGGCAGCCCTCACGACACTCATGACCTGCTTTTGCGCGGCAGAGGACAGCTGGCTGGCTCACAGCAATAATATATCAAAGAACCATGGTACTTTGGATACCAAGGATAGCAATGGCAGGTCACGTCGCAACAAACACAA
This sequence comes from Triticum urartu, assembly GCF_003073215.2. NCBI lineage: Eukaryota > Viridiplantae > Streptophyta > Magnoliopsida > Poales > Poaceae > Triticum > Triticum urartu. Next base: position 99,198,862 of record NC_053024.1, read on the forward strand.
GCGCCGCATCAACAGCGACAATACCGAGGATACGGTAGTCAATGCCGGATTCAGAGGCTCTAAACCCGGTCAGCGGAAAAAGCCATTCAAGTGAAGTACTCCGGGCCCGTCCAGTTTGGACCATATACTCGATCGCTCGTGTCAAATACACGGCACCCCCGACAAGCCAGCCGACCACACCAACAGGGAATGTTGGGTGTTCAAGCAGGCCGGCAAGTTAAATGCTGAAAACAAAGATAAGGGGTTACATAGCGATGACGAGGAGGAGCCCCGGCCACCGAACACCGGAGGACAGAAGAGGTTCCCCCCACAAGTGCGGACGGTGAACATGATATACGCAACCCACATCCCCAAGAGGGAGCGGAAGCATGCGTTAAGGGACGTATATGCGTTGGAGCCAGTCGCCCCAAAGTTCAGCCCATGGTCCTCCTGTCCGATCACCTTCGATCGCAAGGACCATCCCACTAGTATCCGTCATGGCGGATTTGCCGCACTAGTCCTAGACCCAATCATCGACGGATTTCACCTCACTCGAGTCCTTATGGACGGCGGCAGCAGCCTGAACCTGCTTTATCAGGACACAGTGCGCAAAATGGGTATAGACCCCTCAAGGATCAAACCCACAAAAACGACCTTTAAAGGCGTCATACCAGGTGTAGAGGCCCGTTGCACAAGCTCAGTCACACTGGAAGTGGTCTTCGGATCCCCGGATAACTTCCTAAGCGAGGAGTTAATCTTCAATATAGTCCCGTTCCGCAGTGGCTATCATGCATTGCTCGGGAGAACCGCATTTGTGAGATTCAATGCGGTACCGCATTATGCTTACCTCAAGCTCAAGATGCCAGGACCTCGGGGGGTCATCATAGTCAATGGGATTCAATGCGGTCCTCGCAGCAGAAGCACAAAGCAGCCTCTTCAGGAAATCCACCAGTTCGGTGATTAAACACCCAAGACACCGTCAAGCGCACCCGGAGTAATCTGCAACAAGACCGCCTGGCACATTCCGAGCTCGCATAGCAATGCGGCCCCCACCCCAGTCCCAGCCAAACGGCGAAATCCATGCCACACGTACATAATTACGCATTAGAAATACCATGGGCATAGGTGGGGGGCACGAGTACGGCACGCCCCAAAACGCGGCTCAACCGCACTAGGGGCTTCCCGCTTTGTTATTCTTTTCTCTCTTTCAGGACTTTACTCTCCGGAAACCCCGTCCGGCAGTACGATCGCCGGACACACGATACAACAACCAAGGAGGCAGAAAGCTACGTCGCACCATGGAACTCCCAGGTGATCTCTGATAACGAGTGAAATACTTGCTTTAAATATCATTCCTCGGCTTGCCCTTGGAGGGGGCATGTCAAATAGTCCTACTTTTTTCTTATCGCGCTACTTGTATCATTCTGCTTCGACGCACCTTTTTGAATAAACAATGCATAGCACTAGACTATTACCGCATTCTCTATTCTTTTTTATATATATGTTCATTCATGACATTCAGCACCCGTACACTCGGGTACGGCCAATACGCCAGGGGCTTAAGCGTACCCCATAATACGGCGTGAGAAGTCCGAACACTTTCGACAGTGCGGCACCCCAAACTTATAGAATTATATGCATTAGCTCTGAATCATGTCTTGGGTCAATAGTTGGGTTTGCCCGGCTCCCATGTTTTGGTACCTTATGTTCCGCTATATCGGCTAAGGTGGCACTGGGAGAACTACTGCGATTGTGCCCCGGTTGGGCAAGAACCTCAGTAGAGAAAGCTAAAACTGATTGTCATGATAAGGCGAGAGCTGGTCACTGTTCGAGAGGTCTCGAGTCCCTAAAGACTTATGCCGCTTAGAGCAAGGAGTCGGCTTTGTACGGCTTAAGGCGTGTATAGCGCCCCGAATTCGGCCTTCCGAATACTAGGGGCTTCGCCAAAATTTAAAATTGTAGACTTCTATGGCTAAGTGAGAGTGATAAAGCATTATAGTCCGATTGCATTGTTCGTTGTGCTGAGCACCTCCCTCGAAGGACCCAACAATGGGAACAAGAGTGCTCAGATTTATCCCGAACACCCCAGCACTCGTGGCATGGGGGCAGAAGCCGACGACTGGCCATCTCTCAGATTTAATAAACAGACGCACGGAAGGTAATATTTTAAACTCAAACAAGCGTTGCATAGAGCATATGAACAAGTTTTTATAATACAGGATCACACGAGCAAGTTCATTCAAAAAGTACATCCTTCGCACACTCGTCCTCCACAAGACGGGCACCCTTCAGGACACCCTCATAATACATTTCGTGGTGGCAATGCTCCTTGCCCTGCGGTGGCCCCTCCTTCACCAGCTTCTCGGCGTCCATCTTGGCCCAGTGCACCTTCGCACGGGCAAAATCCCGGCGTGCACCTTCGATGCAGACGGACTGCTTTATGACTTCCAGCCGTGGGTAGGCATCCACAAGCCGCCTCACCAGGCCGAAGTAGCTGTTGGGAAGGGAGTCGCCAGGCCACATTCGGACTATAAGGCCCCTCATGGCCTGTTCGGCCGCCTTGTGCAGCTCGACCAGTTGCTTCAGCCGGTCGCTCACAGGCATCGGGTGTTCGGTCCCAGTATACTGAGACCAGAACAACTTCTCCGTCGAGCTACCCTCCTCGGCCTGGTAATACTTCGCGGCATCCGACACGCTGCGAGGCAAATCTGCGAATGCTCCTGGAGAGCTCCGGACTCGGGTAAGTAACAAGTAATTTACTTTCACATGCTTGATTTGCATATTGAAGGCCTTACCCGTCGCTATCTTCCTCATCGCCTCAATTTCCTGGAGGGCCTTTTGGGCTTCAGCCTTGGCATGCTTTGTGCTCTCGAGGGCTGCGGAAAGCTCGGACTCTCGCGTCTTCGAGTCAAGCTCCAAAGCCTCATGCTTCTTCACGAGAGCCTGGAGCTCTTGCTGCACCTCACCCACTCGTGCCTCTTGTTTTTCCCGCTCGGTGCGCTCCTTGGCCGCTTTGCTTTCGGCCTCGGACAGCGCTTGCTTCAGGGTCGCCACTTCGGTCATGGCCCCTGGCACATCCATGATGATCCTATCATTTTGCAACCGCATCTTTTATATATATATATATATATATATATATATATATATATATAGGGTCGCGCTATTCGTCACCCTGGGTGAGGAATAGTTATTCTTCACCCCCTCTCTATTTTATCATCAATGCATCGTAATTTTACGATCCGTAAGTTTTGTCTTATTTCCGACGTAAAAACAGACCGTAAGAAAATATATAATCGCCGTAAAAAATATTTTATATTATGTAAAATTACAAACGTAAAAACATAGTCTAAAATACACATAAACTGCAAATTTTCTTGTCTTATGACCTATATTTTTATTTTCTTATGTCCAATTTTATGTAGTGAATCAATAGAAATGTAACTATTTGAATTTCAAACAGAATTTAATTATGAAATGATCATAAGATTACCTCGGGTGAAGAATAACGTATTCTGCACCCTGGGTGATGAATAGTAACATTATATATATATACAGCCCGTCTATTCTGATAATATTATCAGAATAACTATTCTGATAACACTTCCGCACTGCATGCTCAACGCGAGGGCACTGCACTTTCTTTAGCTAGAGCACTGCATCACACAGACTAGTGAACTTCGTATCGTAAAAAACTGTACGAAGCGTTTTTTCAGACTCTTTTTGCTCTAGTTTTTTAACCGTTTATCGGAACAAGGCGTATGATATACCGTTGGAAAGCTATGGATTAGACGCAACTTCGCCATGTTGAACACTTTTCGAGATTCCTCTCGGTTTAAGAGCAGTTTCAAAAATAGTGCGGTGGATGACGAGTGGTAGCGATCGTATTTTCGTGATTTTTTGAAAACCGCTGATCGGAATAAAGCAAATGATACGTTGTTGGAAATATATCGTCGAGGCGCATCTTTTTCATAACTATTATTTTCTCTAATTCGTTACGGTTTAAGAGCAGTTTCAAATTTACTAAATCGTGGAATTCTGTTTTTTTGAAATTTTTCAATTTTCGGTACTGTTTTTGCTCTAGTTTTTGAACCGTTTGTCGAAACGAGGCGTCTAATACGTCGTTGGAAAGATATGGACAAGGTGCAACTTCCATATGTATAAATGGTTTTAAGATTCCTTACAGTTTTAAGTTAATTTTGAAAATCGTGCGGCGGACGACGAGAGGCAGCGGCCGTTTTTCGTGAAATTTTTACAAACCAGTTGTCGAAATGATTCAAATGATATGCCGTTGCAAAGATATCGCCGAGGCGCAACTTTTTCATGTAGAACACTCTCTCTAATTCCTTATGGTTTAAGAGCAATTTTAAAAATACGAAAACGCGGACACTGTTTTTCGCGACACTTATATTGACGAGTGAACCGCATCGGACAGAAAAACACACTGCTTTGGACAGGAAACTGCACCCCATCAGATGGGCAAGCGAACTGCTTGATTTCTTTTATTTACACGTAAATTTTCTCATGCAAGGAAGTGGACCGGACTTTACATCGGGCGTAAGTGAACCCCAAAAATATGGAGAAGTGAACCGCATTACTTTATTTGTCGTTTCGGTAACATTTTTTCTTTGCAATTACAAGATGAACAACATCAGACACCTGACCGCACTACTTCAGTTGGAAAACCGCACTGCATCAAATGGTCACTTAGAAGATGAACAACATCAGACACCTGACCATGCTGCTTCAGTTAGAAAACCGCACTAGACACCTGACCATGCTGCTTCAGTTAGAAAACCGCACTGCATCAAATGGTCAAGTGAACAGCATTACTTTTTTGTTGTTTCTCTACAATTTTTCATTTAACACATGTTTGCACTTCGTTTCCTTCTTTCTTTTCTCTGTTTGGAGTTTTGGGTTTCCACATTGGCGAGCTGTACACGTGCGAAGAAGCGAACCGCATGGTCGAGGGAAATGAGACGCAACACAACTCGAAATTAACTTCTTTGGTAAACAATTTTCAAACGAGTCCATATAACTTTTATACATAAAATCATCAAACACGGAAAACACCATTTTTGCACTGCATGTCCACATGGTCGAAACTGCATGCTCATGCCTGAACATCACCATGTTTCGCTGCAATCAAATGAGTCCCTATAATCTTTATACAAAAAAATCCACACCACATTGGAAGCATCGGACTAAGTATAAAGTGGTGAGGATGACAGGGGAGGACGAGTATAATTTCACCACGCTACACTGCAAGCAAAAAAATTAGTGGACCGCGCCGGAACCTCATCTGCGCTGGAACCGCATGGCAGATGCTCATCCAAAATCTGCAACAAAAAAGAACTTTTATCAAACATGATGCTGGCGTTGTGGACTGCTTTTGTGAGCTGTCAAACTGCATCAGGAGCACCGCACTGATCGCCAGGAGCACAATACACTTTTTTTTTCTCTTTTTTGATGTTTTTCCTCTACTGCAAAAAGTTGGCAAACTGAACCGAAGAACATGAATAGTAAACTGTTGTGGGTTTGATTTTCCCTATCAAAAATCAAAAAAGTGAACTATAGCAACAACAAAAACAAAGTGAGGTTTGGGCCTTTCCTCAGATAACATACTGCACTGCATTAGGGCTTGTCATGGACCGCACATCGCCGCCCCGATGGGCTGCATCCCACGCTGGATGATGAAGAATTTTTTGCTGGTCGGAGTCTTTTTGCTTGTGAAGAGCAGCTCGTGGTGGTCGAACCAGGCAAACCACACTGCAGATGGGCAAACGAACTGCATGCCCACTCTCTCCGAGCTGCAAGCCGCACCCACCGCACCACACCACCAATCAAACTACATCGGGAGCCTCGACTGCCTTCAAGGCAGCTCACATGGGGGGAGGGGATGTAGGAGAGCTCGTCGGAGGGAGGGGAGGCAGGGGAACTTGTTGGAGGGGATCCAGTAGAGGAAGACCATCGGCGACCCGAGCTCCCTGCATCGTGTGATGGCAATGCCATCCAGCAGCGACCAGGCTGGAGCGGATCCCGGAGGCGACAACACGCGGGAAGGCGGCGACGCGAGGTTAGGAGGCGGCGGCGCTGGGGAGTGGCCGGTGCGGCGGCAGGGGTGGCCGGAAGGAGAAGGTGGAAGCAGCAGAAGGGGAATCGCGGTGGGGATCTGGGGGTGGCTGTGGTTTTCTTTGGAAGGGGAGGATTTGGATGGGATCTGGCCATGCTGGAGAGTGGGAGGGGCACGGCGGCGCGGTTGGTAGTTGGTCGGGGTGGCGCGGCGACCATGGATCTGGGACGGGAGGTGGTTGTGCGTTGGGGAAAGATATGGGGCAGCAAGGAGCCGGGGTGGCGTAGCGGCCGGGGAAGGTGGGGAAGGTGGCGCGGTGGCTCGGTGGATGCACTACGCCGGAGAAGGTGGGGAGGGTGGGGCGGCAGCTCGGGTGGGGCGCCACGTCGGAGAAGGTGGGAGGGTGGGTCGGGGGCTCGGGTGTGCTGGGCGCACGCCGGAAGAAGGTGGGGAGGGTGGGGCGGCTCGTGGGTGGAGGGTGAGGAGGTTGGGCACGAGCGTGGGGAGGAAGCGGGGTAGTGGTGGTGTTATCAGAATAACAGATTTTGTTAGCAGAATAAGGGTCTTAAGGGTGTTATTAGAATAGACCCACCTTTGTTCTCCTCGAGCTGCCTCTTGGCAAGACCGAGCTCTTTCTCGGACCGGTCGACGTTCTGCCTCAGTGCAGCGACCTCCGCAGTCAGTGTGGCAGAGGTCAGCAGCGAAGCCTGCATACGCATATAGACATACTTATATTAGACTCCTGCACATATTATTTGATCCTCTATTCGGCTTTTCTTTGTGAACACCAAACAGAGCATCAGGGGCTATTGTCTATGCGGTAATATTTTCCTATATTTTAAATACTTACCTCAAAGCCTGTTAGAAGGCTGGCACAGGCTTCAGTCAGTCCGCTCTTGGCGGACTGAACCTTCTTGATCACCGCACTCATAATAGTGCGGTGCTCTTCATCGATGGAAGCGCCGCGAAGCGCTCCCAGTAGGTTGTCCGGTGCCTCTGGATGGACAGAGGTCACCGGCACGGGCGGCTTGCCCCTCTTGGCAGGGGGCCGCCTGCCGGAGTCCGGAACCACTGGAGGTTCCGCGCGGCGTTCGGCTGGGGGGCGAACTTGGAGCCCTTGGGAGTCTTGCTCCCTTCGCGCCTGGAGTCCGGAAGGTCGCCTCGAGGCGCCTCCGGGACTGTCTCCCCCCGGCTCGGTGCCCCTTGAGACAGTACCTCGACATCGTCCGTAGGGCGAGGAGAGGAGGCGGTTGGAAGTGTATCACTATTCATATCCAACGAGTCCAAGGAACCGTCCGACGAGGATACGTCGATACAGGCTCGAGGCGGACTGCATAATCATATTCGACGTTAGGAGAAGCAGTGCAACAAAAGTATGCTATGAGTTACTTTGGTATCCGAATACTTACGACTTCGCCAGGGGCTTGGCCCTGAGTAACCACTCGTCTTCGCCGTCGGCGGCAGTGGTGGAACAGTCCGGAAGGAGAGTCCTTCCCTTCTTGGACCCTTCGGCCTCCCCGGTTGGGGTGGCCTTCCTTTTCTTGTCTCCCCGGCTGGAGGGGGAGAATCTTCATCTTCCTCCTCCTTGTTTTCACGGGAGGAGTGCGTCTCGGAGTTATCGGACAATGAGTCCGATACCACCTGACGCCAGGAACTCTTTCGAGTTCCCGTGGCCTTCTTCTTGGTCTTCTCCGGCATCTCATAAGGAGCCGGAGTCCGCATCTCCGTTAGGAGAGCGTCTGCAGGGTCTTCGGGCAGAGGGGCCGGACAGTTAATCTGCTCCGATGTCTCCACCCAGTCCTGTCAAAGGCATGGGAGCTCAGACCCCGCACATGGTTAAGCTATGGGAAATAAATACCCTACCAGATGTACAAAACTTACCGGATTCGTAGGGCGCTTTGCGCTTAGCCCGCAGTCCTCGGTAAGAGAAGGGGGGACCTCGGCGCCCTTGAACAGCACCTTCCAGACATCCTTATGCGTCATGTCGAAGAGCTCGCGTAGAGTCTGGTGCTGGGCCGGGTCGAACTCCCATAAGTTGAAAGCCCGTTGTTGACACGGGAGGATCCGGTGGAAGAGCATGACCTGGACTATGTTGACAAGCTTAAGTTTCTTGCTTATCATGTTCCGGATACACTTCTGGAGTCCGTCCAGCTCCACCGATGAGCCCCAGGACAGGCCCTTCTCCTTCCAGGAAGTGAGCCGCGTGGGGATTCCGGATCGAAACTCGGGGGCCGCCACCTAGTTGGTGTCGCGTGGCTCGGTGATGTAGAACCACCTCGATTGCCACCCCTTTATGGTCTCCACGAAGGAGCCCTCTAGCCATGTAACGTTGGGCATTTTGCCCACCATGGCTCTGCCGCATTCCTCTTGTTGGCCGCCTACTACCTTCGGCTTGATATTGAAGGTCTTCAGCCACAGGCCGAAGTGGGGCCGGATGCGAAGGAAAGCCTCGCACACGATGATGAACGCCGAGATGTTGAGGATGAAATTCGGGGCCAGATCATGAAAGTCCAGCCCATAATAGAACATAAGGCCGCGGACAAATGGATGGAGGGGAAACCCCAGTCCGCGGACGAAGTGGGGGAGGAAAACCACCCTTTAGTAAGGTTTCGGGGTAGGGACGATCTGCCCCGCGGCTGGCAGCCGGTGCACGATATCCACGGCTAAGTATCCGGCCCCACGTAGTTTTTTGATGTGTCCCTCCATGACGGAGGAGACCATCCACTTGCCTCCCGCTCCGGACATGTTTGGAGAGAGTTGAGGAGAAGGATGTGGACTTGGGCGCTGGAGCTCGAGTGCGCGAGAATGGATGAGCAAGGAGGAAGAAGGCGTGGGTGGAAAAAGGTGAAACCTTATCCCTTTATAAGGGCAGAGGAAACTATGCGCCCCCACCAGCCTGGTAAAACTCGCTTATCCCCCAAGCGTCGTAATTGATGGCGCGGTTGGGTTACCCATGTTTGTATTGATGGGAATCCCGTAATAAGGGGACACGATCTCTACTTCGACAAGACGTGCCAAGGAAACCGCCTCGCGAAACACGATGAGATAGGTTATGAAAAACGATTCGAATAAAGACCTGGCTGTGGTGTGATGCCACGCTACGGGGTATGTCAGTAGATTAGATTTGTGGAAATATTATTCTCTCTACGGTGGTATGTGGAACTTGTTTTGCAGAGCCGGACACGATCCTCGTGTTCAAAATCTTCTATGAAGTATTCGGAGGAGGAACCCGCCTTGCAATGCCGAAGACAATCTGTGCGCCGGACTGATCATCATTGAAGCCTGGTTCAGGGGCTACTGAGGGAGTCCTAGATTAGGGGGTATCCGGACAACCGAATTATATCCTTTGGCAGGACTGTTGGACTATGAAGATACAAGATTGAAGACTTCATCCCGTGTCCGGATGGGACTCTCCTTGGCGTGGAAGGCAAGCTTGGCAATACGGATATGTGGATCTCCTTCCTTGTAACCGACTCTGTGTAACCCTAGCCCCTTCCGGTGTCTATATAAACCGGAGGGTTTTAGTCCGTAGGACAACATACAATCATACCATAGGCTAGCTTCTAGGGTTTAGCCTCTCTGATCTCGTGGTAGATCAACTCTTGTACTACTCATATCATCAAGAACAATCTAGCAGGACGTAGGGTTTTACCTCCATCAAGAGGGCCCGAACCTGGGTAAACATCGTGTCCCCTGCCTCCTGTTACCATCCGCCTAGACGCACAGTTCGGGACCCCCTACCCGAGATCCGCCGGTTTTGACACCGACACCCGTTGAGGTAACATAGTGTCATTCGAAATTTCTCCGGTTCCATGTTATTCGGAATGAGTTCGTTAACAAGACTTGATCAACCTTGTTAGTGGATTCCTTTTGATGATCATGCGATGGATGAAACTAGAAGGCACAACCTTCTGTACCCTCCTTTTACTTTCTGTTATTTATATTAAATAAAATAAAAATAGTATTTTCTGTCTTTTATCTGATTATCCATGCAATATAAAAATACCCCGAAAATAAAAGTTCTCCAAATGCCCTGAAATTTAAATATGATTTTTTCTAGAATATTTGTGAACATTTGGCACTAAGAACACAGCAGGGGGGTCAACCACCTGCCCACGAGGGTGGAGGGCGCGCCCTACCCCCTGGGCATGCCCCCCTGCCTCATGGGCCCACGGTGGCCCTCCTGCACTTATCCTTTCACCCACACACTCCGTCTTCCTCCCCCAAACACGAATAATCAGCTCAAACCCGAGTCCAAGCTCGTTTTGCTGCCATTTTCGATCTCCTTGCTCAAAGCACCTCTCACAAAACTGCTTGGGGAGATTGTTCCTTAGTATGTGACTCCTCCATTGGTCCAATTAGTTTTTTTCTAGTGCTTTATTCATTGCAAATTTTTGCTGCTTAGGTAACCCTGTTCTTGAGCTTGCATGTCAAATTTATATGGTCAAAAGTAGTTTTGATGCATGATATAGGCCCTAAGCACTTGTAGGAGTAGTTGCTATCAATATTATTGAGTTTGGTTTACTTTTATTTTGAAGTTACTAAAAAAATTCAGAATTTTTCGGAGAAAGAAAAATGCTTAGGAAAATGTTCCAAGGTGGTTCCTCAAGGAAGCAAGGACCCAGGCTTGCAATGCGTGATGCTGATGAAGAGCCACCAAGAGACGCTCCAGTCCGTCCTTGTGAGTGGCCTTCTGAAAACTTTATGGATCGAGCAGGAATTAAGGAAGAATTCAACGCATATTTGCGTAACGCTAATCTTGTGAGCTTCGAGGAAGAGAAGTGCAGTCAGTATCACAATCTCACTAGTTCCTTTGTGAGGAGGTTTGAATTTTCATCTTCACGTAATTCTCCAAGTGTCCTGTTTGATCTTTATGAAAATTCGTATACTATGGACTTAGAGGATTTTACCACTGCTTGCAAACTTCCACAATGGGGTAGTCTAAGGGATCCTCGCAAATCTGAATTTACAGATTTTCTTGCTAGCATAACTGTGGGAGAATCTAGAGATATAACACAAGCTACCATAGGGAGCATTCACTTTCCTGCTATACATTATTTTGCTCTCTTCATAGGTAGATGCATTAATGGTAAAGATGAGGCATGTCACATGTGTGTCCCTGACCTCAGTATTCTTAGGAGTGCTGTGTTAGGAGATAAATCTTATAATTTGGGAGCCATTGTTGCACGTAGGTTGCATCTTAATAGATTTAATGGAGATTTCTTTGGAGGAATTTATGCAACCCGCATAGCTAATTTTCTTGGTGTAGCCATACGCGAAGATGATATTGAATTACCCCCTGCTTACCTAGACTTTAATGCTATGGTTCACCACCAGTTTGACGAGAGGAATGAATCACCTATCCAGTATCGACTAATCTTTGACAGACGCCGTGCTGTCCATATTACTCTCCCTACTCCTGCCTTCTTTGATCATCAGGCAAAAGGAAGATATGTTATTACTAGAGAGGAGGCAGATGAGTATGAGAGGAGAGAGAAGGCCGCTCGTCGCCACGCTGCAGCTCAGGAGGCGATAGCCGCTGCATCTCAGTACGATCCCAACTTTTACTATGGATATCAGCCAGGCCAGCTATGGCTATTGACCAACTTAGGCCAAAAGCCTAAGCTTGGGGGAGTACGTATTTCCCACCGACATTACATTTATGTTCACACACTCATTGCTAGATGCTGGTGCTCATACTTTTTCATTTGTATCATCCATGCTAGTTTATTTCCTTTTTATGATTTCTTCTTGTGTGTTTAATAAACCTTAAGAAAAACCAAAAAAATAGTTGTAGCTTTTAATTAGTTTAATTTCCATGATTGTAGTAGTAATTAAAAAGAAAACCCAAAAAGATTTCATGTTCTTCTTTTACTTGTTGGGAGCTCTCCCGTGTAAATAGTTTTATTTCTTTTCTTTTCTTTGGTGGTCGATCGGAGAAGACCATAATTAAATTGTTGAAGTAGCTCTTATATGCATTATTGCTGATCTGACAAAAAGAGCCCATATTGCCCTGTCTTCTCCTGTTTATTGAATGCTTGCAAATTCCAGCTTAGTCCAATGCACACGCACTATTATTATTATCCACATCGTTTGGTCGTGCAAGTGAAAGGCAATTATGACGATATATGATGGACTGACTGAGATGAGAAAAGCTGGTATGAACTCGACCTCTCTTGTTTTTGTAAATATGATTAGTTCATCATTCCTGATTCAGCCTATTATGAATAAACATGTTTGCAATGACAACTAGAGATCATAGTTTCTTGTGCCATGCTTGATTAGCTAGGAGCTTATAATGGTTTACCTTGCGTGCCAACATGCTATTAAAATGGTTGTGATGTGGTATGATAGGGTGGTATCCTCCTCTGAATGATTTGAGTGACTTGACTTGCCACATGTTCACGCATGTAGTTGAAACAAAATCAACATAGCCTTCACAATATTTATGTTCATGGTGGATTATATCCTACTCATGCTTGCATTCGGTGTTGATTAATTTTAATGCATGTTCATGACTGTTGCCGCTCTCTAGCTGGTCGCTTCCCAGTCTTTTGCTAGCCTTCACCTGTACTAAGCAGGAATACTGCTTGTGCATCCAACTCCATAAACCCCAAAGTTAGTCCATATGAGTCCACCATACCTACCTATATACGGTATCTACCTGCCGTTCCAAGTAAATTTGTATGTGTCAAACTCTAAACCTTCAAATAAATATCATGTTTTGTATGCTCGAATAGCTGATGTATCAACTAGGGCTGTCTGTATCTTCCATGTTAGGCGGGTTATTCTCAAGAGGAGTGGACTCCGCTCCTCACTCACGAGATAAATGGCTGGTCACCGGGATGCCCAGTCCCATGCTTTATGCAAACTAAATCAAAATAATTGCAAACAAAACTCCCCCTGGGACTCTTGTTAGTTGGAGGCACTCGTTGTTTCGAGCAAGCCATGGATTGATGCTTGTTGGTGGAAGGGGGAGTATAAACTTTACCATTCTGTTTGGGAACCGCCTATAATATGTGTAGCATGGAAGATATCGCCATCTCTTGGTTGTTATGTTGACAATGAAAGTATACCGCTCAAAATATTATTCACCTCTGTTTCAAAACCGAGCTCTGGCACCTCTACAAATCCCTGCTTCCCTCTGCGAAGGGCTTATCTATTTACTTTTATGCTGAGTCATCATCCTCTTATTAAAAAGCACCAGTTGGAGAGCACCGCTGTCATTTGCATTCATTACTGTTATTTTACATTGAGTATGACTTGACTGGATCCTTTTACCATGAATTACAATGTCTAGTCAGTTCTTGGTCTTTAAAGGTGCTCTGCATTTATGTTTTGCGGTCTCAGAAAGGGCTAGCGAGATACCATCTTGTTATATCATATTATGATTGTTTTGAGAAAGTGTTGTCATTTGAGATTTATTATTATTGCTCGCTAGTTGATTATGCTATTGATATGAGTAAACTTGAGACCTAAGAGTTATTGCGAATGTGGTTAGTTATAATCTTTGCTGAAAACTTGAATGCTGGCTTTACATATTTACAACAACAAGAGCAAACAGAGTTTGTAAAAGTTTTTCTTTATCTCTTTCAGTTTATCAACTAAATTGCTTGAGGACAAGCAAATGTTTAAGCTTGGAGGAGTTGATACGTCTCCGTCGTATCTACTTTTCCAAACACTTTTTCCCTTGTTTTGGACTCTAACTTGCATGATTTGAATGGAACTAACCCGGATTGACGTTGTTTTCAGCAGAATTACCATGGTGTTATTTATGTGCAGAAACAAACGTTCTCGGAATGACCTGAAACTTCATAGAGCAACTTTTTGGAAAATATAAAAAATACCTGCAAAAGATGAAGGCCAGCGGGCCCACCACCTGTCCACGAGGGTGGGGGCGCGTCCCCCTGCCTCGTGGGCCCCCTGAAGCTTCTCTGAATCCAACTCCAACTCTATATATTGTGTTTCGGGGAGAACAAAATCAGAGAGAAGAATTCATCGCGTTTTACGATACGGAGCCGCCGCCAAGCCCTAAAACCTCTCGGGAGGGCTGATCTGGAGTCCGTTCGGGGCTCCGGAGAGGGGAATCCGTCGCCATCGTCATCATCAACCATCCTCCATCATCAATTTCATGATGCTCACCGCCGTGCGTGAGTAATTCCATCGTAGGCTTGCTGGACGGTGAGGGGTTGGATGGGATCTATCATGTATCAAGTTAGTTTTGTTAGGGTTTGATCCCTAGTATCCACTATGTTCTGAGATTGTTGTTGCTATGACTTTGCTATGCTTAATGCTTCTCACTAGGGCCCGAGTGCCATGATTTCAGATATGAACCTATTATGTTTTCATCAATATATGAGAGTTCTTGATCCTATCTTGCAAGTATATAGTCACCTATTATGTGTTATGATCCGTTAACCCCGAAGTGACAATAATCGGGATACTTACCGATGATGACTGTAATTTGAGGAGTTCATGTATTCACTATGTGTTAATGCTTTGTTCCGGTACTCTATTAAAATGGGGCCTTAATATCCCTTAGTTTCCGTAAGGACCCCACTGCCACGGGAGGGTAGGACAAAAGATGTCATACAAGTTCTTTTCCATAAGCATGTATGACTATATTCGGAATACATGCCTACATTATATCAATGAACTGGAGCTAGTTCTGTGTCACCCTAGGTTATGATTGTTACATGATGAACCGCATCCGGCATAATTCTCCATCACCGATCCATTGCCTACGAGCTTTCCATATATTGTTCTTCGCTTATTTACTTTCCTGTTGCTATTGCTATCATCACTACAAAATACCAAAAACATTACTTTTACTACGGTTACCTTTTGTTACCGTTACCACTACTATCATATTAGATTGCTACTAAATACTTTGCTGCAGATACTAAGTTTCCAGGTGTGGTTGAATTGACAACTCAGCTGCTAATACTTGAGAATAATCTTTGGCTCCCCTTGTGTCGAATCAATAAATTTGGGTTGAATACTCTACCCTCGAAAACTGTTGCGATCCCCTATACTTGTGGGATATCAAGAAGCAGCACGCAGCCAGGAGCAGAGCACCGGCGAGCGAGCGCGATGCACACGGGCACAACAGGCAGCGGCGGCTACGACAACAAGCAGGGCTACGCAAGCGCACGTGTGGGCACGGCCAGGGGCGTGCAGCCACGCGTAGGTGGTCGCGTCCAGAGAATGTGGCCGATGCACGCATGGGCGCGGGGAAGCATGGCGGGAGTGGTGGTGAGCACGAGCTCCCACAGAGATCCGTGCACGTGGTGGTGGAGGCATGCGACTATGGATTCGACGGGGGAAGAGGGGAATCGGCGCGGCTCACCAAGAGGAAATCCAGGGACGTGCTTGCGACGGCCGAGGTGGCGTGGTGGTGTAGATCGACGGCGAGATGTCGCGGCCATGGCGGATAAACCGGCTCGATCCCGAGCGCACGGTGCGTCTCCTGTCGAACGGATGCACGGGGATGACGGAGTCGGTGACGAGGAAGTCCCCAGACAACTCCCGGTCGCCGGGGAGGCCGGTGGCCACGTGGACAACGACGACGCATCGACGGTAGCTCGGAAGCGAACCAAACCGAGAGGGAGAGGACGAGCGAGGGGATAAGCGAGGGCTAGGGTTTGTCTACCAGGTCGGGGGTCTTCTTATCCATCTCCTGTTGCTCCTGTAGCGCCTCGGTGGAGAGCATCGAACCGTGGTGGCCGTGGATGTGCGCCACGGCGAGCTCCTATCTCCTCCTCTGTACAGAGACAGGAGAAGGCCTTTTTGGTGGGCTGGGCCTGAGTACTATTGCGATAGGCCGAAGTGCACGGTAGTTAGGATCTTTCTCCATTTACTATTTTCTATTTTCTATATTTTTTATGGTTTTCTATTTATTTTAGCTATCAAACTAACTTCGTCAAATGTGCCACTTAGCACATTATTACTAGGAAATATTTTAAAGCAGCACACAAAGTTACAATTTATTTTGAAAAGGTTGGATATTTATTTAAATTGAAACAGTAAATTTAATTGTTGCTAACCGTGTTTTAAATAGGTTAGGGACATTTTATTAATCCAAAATATGTTGGATAATTCATGACAAATAGTTAGGGAACCCACATTTTATTTTGCCATTTGAAAACTTTATTTATTTGACTTTAAATTAAATTTGAATTTTAACGGGATTTAAATCATCACGAGATTGACAATAGTAATCGTGGTGACGTGGCATCATTACCAGAGGGTTATTGTAGCTTAATTATCCGGGCGTCACAATTCTCCTCCACTACAAGAAATCTTGTCCTGAGATTTGAGAGGTAGAGTTAAGGGGGAGGAATCGGTTACGAAATTCTAACGGATCTTCTCGTTCTTGGTTGCTCTTCTCAAATAGGTCGATCCATTACTTTGATGTCTTCATTTCTCTGCTTCAGGTCATCATGATGAATTCATCATCCTTCCTTCGGGAATTCCATCATACTTACGAAAAGGTTAAAGGGGTAGCTTCGGAAGAACGGACCTCTACAAGGTTGATTATCTGGTAGATAACATCAGGGAAGGTGGCGGAAAGTAACTCTCGAATTGAAACTTAAGAAAATATCGAGAGCACAGTAAGAAGATACCATGAGAAGTTTCGAATGGGCAGGCAATCGTTCGATGCCTAATAACAAGGTGGAAGGGGTTCAGAACAATGAAAATAATTGTTGCGTTTGATACTAGAGTAGACCTCTAGGAAGGTGGCTCTTGATTCACATATGAGGCCAATTGTGAGGAATAATTTTGGAAACAGGGATGTACAAGAGAGTCAGGTTTCGATCCCGTAGAACTGTGGGTTATGGGCCCACCATTTGGGTTAAAAGTAGGAAGGGCGATGACGTCTTGCACGATCATGTAAGCAAGGCATGTCAGAGGATAGTCTATCAGTTATGTCGGCAACAACATCGGTACCAAGGGCGAGGGACGAAGAGAACCATGTTCTTGCTCGTCGAACGAGGTGGACCAATAGGCAAAGTTCTCGTCCATCGGTGGTTACCGGAATGTCATCAACAAAAGTAACGGGGTCTTGCTGACAGAGTGGTACAACGAGGTGTTCACATAAGCGGGAGAATATTACTGCTTGGATCATATAGATCACAAGAAAGGTTAAGTCAAACAATGGAAAGGAAAAATATGATTATCAGATTAAACAGAACAATGGAAAGGAAAATGTGTTTAAACACATATTTCAGGGGTATATCCTTCCCAAGGACAAGCAGAGCTTGATATCCATGACAGGATAGAAAGTAGGAAACCATTTAGGTAAGGGGAGAGAAATTTCATGAAATTATCCAGACAGCGATGTTTGGATAATTGATAAAGAAAATTTAACATTGTGCTTCAAATGTTCTTATTGATGTTTGAGTACCACAGTCATGCTTCGAGGTAGCATTGACATGGTCATTAGGTAAAGGTCAGGCTTCGGATTCCCAAAGGATCCATCAGGAACAACATATAAGTCTTACAATTTCCTCATGAAAGAATGGTTAACCCTGCTAAAAAGGAAACGATAACAGTAGGCCCTCCGGCCAGGTGTGCTAGGCATGACATCACCTTATGGGGTCAAAGATCAATGTTATAACTCTTGGGAATATGTTCCAATGATCATATCTAACTGAGATTCGGATCTGATTGGTGTCAGGATGCCTGAGAAGGAAAGGCGTAACACAATTTGACGAGATGACATTGTAAGTTTCTCAGGGAATGAACTATGGAAGCGAGTTCCGAAACAAGAGTTCATCATTAAATTAAGGAGAGGGTGAGGAGGTGGCTGATCGACTCAGCGACAATTCATCAAGATTTCCAAAAAGATGGATTTCCATAATTATGTGAACAAGGAAATAACATTTGTCAGATCAAATGGTATAATGATGTATGCTCGACAAAATCACACACAGTTAAACATTGAATGAAAGTGCCCTAAAAATACGGACCAAGTAGGACGATCAAGGCTAGAATGGTGATTCAATAACCAAAAGACTTAGAATGGAACTATCGGCCATTCACTTCAAAACAATATGGTTGCTAGAAGTTTTGAATTCACACATCATAGTTCAGTTGTCTGTATTCCGGTTAGAAACAACACGAGGACCAAGGAATGAACAGAGATGACGAGAAGTATTACTATATCAAGAATTATCAAGAGGTGGTGCAATCCTTGCAACATCCTTGACATAAGGACAGTAATACTTCAAGGTAGAACATAACACAAACTGTATAGCAAGTTGTATCCATAACATGAACAAGTTTGTGATGAAAGGAAGGTAAATATGTTGTCGATGGTAACTCAAATTACCAAGGGACGAAGATGGCACTTACCATCATGATTTCGATTGATATCCTAGAAGGAATCAAAATGTTGTTTGACGATCACGACAAATTTTGTCGAGAGGCTCCACGAAGATGTAATCGATCAGCGACGACATCAAGTCAAAGGAATGATGAAGCGAAAGGTTAATTTATCCAAGGGTACGACACAAACTCCAAACCAAGGTTGCTATCCAAAGCGAAATGCTATGATGAGGAAGATCGACGTAAGCTTAGCTCATCGTTAAAAATTGCGCTCCGGGAAGAAGGACCAGGTAGCACAGTTAAATTTTAGCACAATAATGTTATAGCCGATCAGGCTTGGGATGACTTGAGGGATTATTAAACTCGTAAGAAACGAAAATTTTACTTATAGTTATTGAATCGGAGTGCGGAATCAATTCACTTATCAGTGTTCTCGGTTGACAAACAACCCAGAACCCATGATATGACAATGACAGGGAAAGGTAGTACTTCATCAAAAGTTCATAAGATGTAGTGCAATGGCATGATATCCTCGAGATACCAGGGGTAATACTCGAAGGTAGATCATAATAGAGGTTGGGCAGGCATATTGATCTGTAGAAGACAAGTGCTTTAACTTGTCCGAGAAATGGGATCAAAGAAGAACAATCATGGTCGGAACCACGGTTGCAAAGGACTAAACATAGATACAAGACGAACTTATAACTAGGGGATTATTATTACTAGTCGTCAACCCGTGCATTTGCACGGGCTAGTCTACAGAATATTGATAAATTGCTATTATTTGAGTTTATTGTTGTTATTTGACTGTTGCATTCTTCAAAGTTCTGCCCTTTTTTCATAGTGATTTTGCTACAACTCTATATTTTCATATTCAAAGTAAAATCAACTTTATTTCCATAAAAAAATCTAATTTATTATGAATTTAGAACTTTATTGTATTTATGTTTCAAGTGCATCATTGTGCATGTTTAATTTCTAGTCATTTTTATTTTCCTACTTCATTACATCTATATCTTTTCTAGTAGTATGTAAATTGCTTCCACTTAGATCTGTAGAAATATAAACTTCTTCCAAAGTGTCAATTCGCATAAGACTACCTAATGAAAACTATACATGAATTCATAAATATTTGGAAGAAATTTACCAATCATTGTCTTCCCCATGCCCGACACCGTAAAGTAGCTTTCTAAACAACATCTCCCAGTCAAACTTCCCTTTGATTATTAAAAAGCAATTCCGACATTATTTCAGTGTAGTTGTTTCCTCAGAAATTACCATTGTTCATTTTTTTGTTTTGAGTAAATAGTCTCACATGTAAGGAACACTGATGCAACTACCAAGACATATCTAAACTTGTGCTTTGGTCATATATCATAATCTAATTTTTTTTACTGGTCGCAATTGCTCATTCGTAAGGCATCACCTTTACTTGCTACTGCATGCACCATTTCAAAATAAAAATGCATTGAAACCAACCATGGTACCCTTTCAAAAAAGCCATCAACTTAATATGGGGCTAGAAATAAGATGTACAACCTAACATTTCATTTTTTTAGTGCCCACATGATGAAGTCGAGCCTTTGTCCACTATATACCATCTATTTAGATATATTACACTATTTATTGTAATATAAAGTGTGACCATGATTAAGTTGTACAAAAGCCCCAGCGACTAATGTCATCAACCCCAAAAGATCATTAGCAAGTATTGTTCCTTGCTAATAATCTTTGTTGTTATGTTGGTTCATGTACACTTGTGAGCAATTTCAAACTATGTGGAATGCTATTTCATATTTAATATTATTTCTTCTTACAAAACAAAATAATTGTTTGAAACTATACTTTTCACTTCCCGGAATATATGCATGTTTCTGGAATTTTTGTTTAAAACCCATATAGTATAAGACCCAAAAAACGCGTTAAAGTTTTTTTTAACAAAACATAGTGTACATCTGAATTTTGCATTACACACATTTTTCAACAGACTATATTAATCTATTTATATCTGTTCCCAGAATCGTAGAGCATTGAGTTGGTTGCCATTGTTACTCCTTCCCATATATAATATAAAAGATGAAACAAAAAATTGTCAGAATACATTAAGAAATCCACCTAACATCAACCAAACTGGGTTTAAAAAGGGATTGTTTCTTCTGTAAGAAAATAATTAAGGGGATCATTGGTTCCTTGGAGGAAAATAAACGTACAGCTGAAACACAACAAAGACATGATTCTGTCCCAGCCGTCACAGGAATTAAGTCCGAAGCAACATGTTAGCTTCATATGATTAATTAAGATCCAATATCCACAGTACAAATCTGCATGTATTGCCTCTGATGACCATTCTGTTGTGTAACTGGACACAGCCAGTTAGCTGCCACCAGCGACATGGTAAGCATGATCCAGTCACCTTGGCATGGCTGAAGAGGACGTGGTCGCCTCTGGAACATGGAACGCCAACATGTCCTAGTTATTCACTTCTTCTACAGTCCGAACAACCACTTTGGAGGCAGCAGTAAAACAAACCAATTCACCATGCAAACATATCCCATTGAGAAAGAAAAATGAAACCTGTTAAGCTGCGTATATGATCTAGCATCCTTGAAATCAACGTCTGTAATTTGCTCGTGGTGTTCTTAATTATGAAGAAAAAAGAGACGCCATCTACTTTAGAACGCCATCACTACACCTTATCGTATCCTGCATGAACCATAACCATTAGATTGCAGCCTGGTTAGAACCTGGAAGGCGAAGAGATTATGTAGATGATTTTTTATCAGAAGCGTTAGTGGAACTTTGAAGCTTAGGGCGGATAAGTAGAACGCTTAATCCTGACCTAGCAGCTTCGCATGTCGACATAGGCGACGCAGCTGCAGCCACGGTTGGTCAATCATGGCCATGGAGCTGTAGCTCAGATTGTTCAGGGATAATCTCCTGGTGGGCAATACATCCCGGGTAGTTTCAGCGTAGCAAGCCATACCCGGGTTCTGAAGGAGGCGACATCAGAAGGGGTGATAGAGGGCTCCGTTGCTGGTTGTAGATACATTGAATCGCCGGATCAACACTCGGAGATAGAGGATTGGGAGCAGAAGACATATGAAGATACATACTGCATAAATATTTTGTGAAGGAAACGATCGATCCTTTTCATCGAGAGGAGAGCGAAAGAATAGACATGAGGTATGGGTGACGGTTGTTAGGATCTGATCTCTTTTGTCACATAATTGGGAGGTCGCGAGCCTTTTAAATGGAAGGTTATATTGGTTCATGTAACACGGTTCCACCAGATAACTTGCTGTATTTTTTATTAAATATGAATATTATATCGGCTGATCTGAACCGTAATAACTTGGTCCCACCGAGATTAACGGCTCCTATTTTCTAATTAACATGGTAATTACTTGAGAGTTTGTAATTAGTATAGGTATAGAAGATAGATTACAAGAAGCTTCGATGATAAGTTCCACATTGGGTCCATGGGCATGAACGCAAAGGCTCAAGGTCGACTCCCACTTCTTCAATGCATGACCTTTCATTTTACTTCTTGCTTTTGATGAAACTATAGTGTAGAAATTTTATCTGGCGAAGCAACAGAAGAGTATGACTCGCGAAAACTTTCGGGTTCATACGGTTTAGGAAAGGCATAGGTTCAACCCATCAGGGCATCTTAGGAACATATACCACGAACATTGGGAGTAACTAACACAAGCTCGATAGAAGAGCATGGTCGACAAAAACAGAGGATACAACTTACCAAGGCATACGTATCAGGGAAAGAACTCGTAAAGGGTTCAGATTTACGAAGAAACTATCAGGAAGTAATCCACCAAGGGCCTGGCGGACAGCAAAGAATCTGATGTGAGTATCGATGTTTAACCAGAAGAAGAAACAATGCAAGGGCAACGGATTATAGAAATTGAATAATATCGAAGTTTAATCACAAAGGAATTATGATTTTCAAGTCGGGGATCATAAGTAGAGGCTCTGATCAAAAGATAAGTAAGTTAGATAATCATAGATCGACAATCAATCAAGGTTTGATTTGTCGAGAACCAGCTCATGTCCGGAGTGACGTATGAGCCGAAGAAAAGAATTCTAATTGCGACTGATGGTTGCGACCATTCACAAACATATCGAATCAACGGACTCAAAATGATAAACACAAAGGATGCTAACAAGATTACTAGACTTATGAGATTAACCATGTAACGAAGCAATAATTTCAAGAGCAATAGGCAGTTGAGGATGTTTAGAAGATCAAATAGTATTTCAAAGACTTTGGTGAAATACATGAACAACTGGGGAGAAACAAACCATCGGTGTGTGCGTGAGGATTAATTTGTATGTGTATTCAGGTGACAAAAACTGCAAGGCAATGCGCTCAAAGGATTCTCGGAACAATGGAGAGCAGTTCGAGGCATCTTGTAATAACAAGATCAATGGGATTGAATGTAAGAATGGCGGGTGTATGCAATTATCTATAAGGATATAACAGTGGTAGGGAATTTGCAAAGGCGGTGGACACAAATGTCTCGGAAGAACATCGTAGAGTATCTTCAAAATCTTCTGCTGTAGTAGGCGATCATATGTGATAAGGGGCTCTTCAGGAGAAAGTAGTTACGAGAACCTAGAGTCAGAGTTAGTAAATTCATTTTAACCCGAATAGAAAAGAGATCAGAGTCCCAGAGTATAGGTCGAGGAATAAAAGATCCTAATACCACCCAACGGCGACGTGGGCCCATGGGCCGCACAGCCATGTTAGTAAAACAATTTTCATCGACTAGACTCAACTTCGGCCAAGGAGTGTGGAAGGGGGATTCCTACAGGCAGTCGGCTCTGATACCAACTTGTGATGCCCTTGATTTAACCGTACACTAATCATACACGCAAATGTGTACGATCAAGATCAAGGACTCACAGGAAGATATCACAACACAACTCTAGACACAAATTAAAATAATACAAGCTTTATATTACAAGCTAGGGGCCTCGGAGGCTCGAATACAAATGCTCGAAGACACAAGAGTCAGCGGAAGCAACAATATCTGAGTACATACATAAGTTAAACAAGATTGCCTTAAGAAGGCTAGCACAAAAGTAGCAACGATCGAAAAGGCAAGGCCTCCTGCCTTAGACCTCCTAACTACTCCTCGAAGTCGAACTCCACATAGAATCATCCTCGGGATCCTCTGGCTCCTGGACTCCATCATATGATCACAGTATCCGGGAAAAGGGGAAAAAGAAGTAGGAAAGCAACCGTGAGTACTCATCCAAAGTACTCGCAAGCAAGGAGCTTGTGACGCCCTCGATTTGACCGTACACTAATCATACACACAAATGTGTACAATCAAGGTTAAGGACTCACGGGAAGATATCACAACACAACTCTAGACACAATTTAAAATAATACAAGCTTTATATTACAAGCCAGGGGCCTCGAGGACTCGAATACATAAGCTCGAAAAACACAAGAGTCAGCAGAAGCAACAATATCTGAGTACAGACATGAGTTAAACAAGGTTGCCTTAAGAAGGCTAGCACAAAAGCAGCAACGATCGAAAAGGCAAGGCCTCCTGCCTGGGAGCCTCCTAACTACTCCAGGTCGTCAACGGTCGTCACGTAGTAGTGGGCATCCTCGGGGTAGTAGTAGTCATCAGTGGCGTTGTCTGGCTCCTGGGATCCGTCATCTGGTCGCAACAAATGGGTATGGGGGAAAAGAGGTAGCAAAGCAGCTGTGAGTACTCATCCAAAGTACTCGCAAGACTTACATCAGATCTAAACTAAGTATGCATCGGTATCAAAGGAAATGGGCTGTATCTCTGGACTAAACTGCAGAATGCCAGAAGAGAAGGGGAAAACCTAGCCTATCGAAGACTAGCATCTTCAAGCATCTTGCAGCATATAGAAGGGTACAGATCAACATAATGTAAAGTAGTAATAATGTTATCAACCTCGGCCAGAGATCCTTTCTCGACTCCCTGCGAGAAAGCAATCCCAGAGCCATACTATCCATTTCTCATCACAAGCCATTTCTCATCACCATCCATTTCTCATCACAAGTATCCACTTCTAGTTGTATCGATCGGGATACAACTCCAAGTGTCCGTTACCGTAGGACAGGCTATCGATAGATGTTTTCTTCCTTGCAGGGGTGCACCAACTTACCCACCACGCTCGATTAACTCCGGCCGGACACACTTTCCTGGGTCATGCCCGGCCTCGGCCAAACAATACGCCGCAACCCGACCTAGGCTTAATAGAGAGGCCAGCACGCCGGACTAAACCTATGCCCCCAGGGTTCATGGGCCATCTCCCCGGGAACTCTTGCATGTTGCGTGGGCGGCCGGTGAGCAGACCTAGCAACCTCCTTCAACGAGGCAGGTGCTTACGCAGTCCAACCCGGCGCGCGCCGCTCAGTCGCTGACATCTAATAAGCTTCGGCTGATGCATACGACGCAGAATGCCCATACTATGCCCACGTGATGGTTAGTGCTATCAGGCCAGAGGCCCCTCGGATCAAATATCCAAATCGTAGTGGATTAGGAACGCGCGGTAACGAGCAGAGACTCACGATCGATGTGACCCCGTCGCCCCGTCTCGAGTACTTGCGGCAAGGGCTAAGAATGCCCAGCCACGCCTCGTAAGTATCTCGCGGGCACCTTCCAGGTCAACCCGTCTCCACATCACTCGCAATTAAGCTCGCGCGGGTGCCCCTCAGGGCCGACCCGTCTTTAGTAACATGGCTCGGTGCAAAGTCATAGTAACCATAGTAACTGTGTGTCTAACACCAAGGGGAAAACCCGAGGAATCACCCCCGGTGAATCCCACCCGATGTTATCATCAAGGTGAACGTAAGAGGATCCACCCTCGAGGTTCACACTTGAGGGGTTGCACGACAGAGCGGTAACGGAAGTGGTTAAGGAGGAAATCACCCTCGATGACCTCGACCGTATAGCTACACTACAGAGATCTCATCAGGAGTGATGTAAGAGGTCCCACCCTCGGCACTCGATGGTAACTCTGCAGAGTCGTACAACTAGGGGGGTGATGTGCGGTGTCGGGGCCTGGACGTCGATCACGTTGATCGAGTCATCGAACATAAAGCGAGGCAACCTGGCTCTGATACCAACTTGTAACGCCCTCGATGCGGCTATATCTCCCATGTGTCGAAGCACGACTTAGAGGCATAACCGCATTGAAAGCAATGTCGCAAGTGAGGTAATCTTCACACAACCCATGTAATACATAAGGGAAAAAGATACATAGTTGGCTTACAATCGCCACTTCACACAAAGTACATAAATAACATTACATCATCCAATACACTCATGGTCCGACTACGGTACCAAAATAAAAGGTCAACCCCAACAAGTAAACATGTTCCAACAAGGAACAACATCTCCAAACTTCACCTGCAACTAGCAACACTATAAGAGGGGCTGAGCAAAGTGGTAACATAGCCAATCAACGGTTTGCTAGGACATGGTGGTTAGAGGCTTGGCTTAACAATATGGGAGGCATGATAAGCAAGTGGTAGGCATCGCAGCATAGGCATAGCAAAAGAGCGAGCAACTAGCAAGCAAAGATAGAAGTGATTTCGAGGGTATGGTCATCTTGCCTGAAATCCCGCAAGGAAGAAGAACGAGTCCATGAAGAAGACAAACAGACGTAGTCGAACGGTTCCTCACAAACGCGACGTTATCAGAACCAACCCGAAGAAGCAACACCGGAAAGGAGCAAACAACATAGTAAACAACCACCACATAATCATGGCATGATGCACAACCAAGTATGATGCATGTCCGGTTTAAGGAAGCATGGCATGGCAAAGTGCACAAGCAATTCTACAAATTAAGTGGAGCTCACTATGCAATGAGTTGCATATTGACGAAACACCACAACATTTATTTAGTTCTCTCTCGTTTAGGTACCCATCAATATTAAATGTTGTTAAACATGGAAAAAGGTGGAGCAAAGTAAAACTACCTATCTAGGCAAGTTTAAATGAGGCCGGAACAACAAACAACAAGTCCGGAAAAACCTCATGTGCATATTTTAAGGTTTGGTCCTGTTCTGCCCTAAACACAATTTTAGGGTTGTTAAACATGCAAGATGATGCCACCAAGTTAAACTAGGCATTTTTCTACCCCAAATGCATATAAAGTTTATTTAAAACCGAGCTACGGTTATTAAGTTATGAATTAAAGCATTTTAGCATGACATAGGAGCAAATTTAAACAAACAGCATTTTAGACATTTTAAACATAGATGAAAGTTGCATATTATTAAACTAGACAAAATTCTAAGCAACTTGCATATATAACTTGTTTTAATATGATGCACAGGTTGAGAGATAAAATATGCATGAACAACAAGGGGTTTTTTGTAAATCTGTAAAACACTGAATAAAAGACAAAATCGCTGATAGGGAAAAAAATAGAAGCGGGTCGAATCTGCTG
Source organism: Triticum urartu (assembly GCF_003073215.2). Lineage (NCBI taxonomy): Eukaryota > Viridiplantae > Streptophyta > Magnoliopsida > Poales > Poaceae > Triticum > Triticum urartu. The sequence goes on from NC_053024.1 coordinate 99,225,703, forward strand.
GACTGGGCCAACAGAGGAGGAGGACTGGATTTGGTGCTCACATTGGGCCAAGCCCAGTCGGTGGATCTAGCCCAAGGGGCGGCTTGACAAAGCGGCACGGTCAACGCGCGGGCGGCCCGAGCGAACAGAGGCAGAGGCGTTCTCCTCCCTGTTCGAGCATAGCAGAGGTGAGGCCTGACCAATGGCGGCGCAGCGGCAGGGACTTGGGCGGAGGACGGGGAGCATGGCGGGGAGGCGCAGGCCAGCTAGGCGACTGGATCCGGATGCAAGCAAGGCAGGGGAGGCATCTCCCATCAGTGGTCATGGCGGCTAGCTGCAGCGAAGACAGATAGAGCAGTCGAGAGAGACGTGAGCGAGAGAGAACGGAGGCGGACCGAAGGAAGGAGAGGAGGGGTCGGTGACCTGCGGAGCTCCTACGGGGTCCACGCTGGAGGAGGCCCGCAGTGAGGCGGCGGGGTCGAGCAGGAGGAGGCTCTCGGGCTCCTCTCGAGGCTGCGGTTGCTCGATCGAAGCGGCGGGATTTGCAGGGATGAACCAGGTGAGGCTGGAGATAGTCGTAGAGGTCGGGAACGGGAGCGGCGAAGGACAAGATCTTCACACATGTCGAAGCATGACTTAGAGGCATAACCGCAATGAAAGCAATGTCGCAAGTGAGGTAATCTTCACACAACCCATGTAATACATAAGGGAAAGAGATACATAGTTGGCTTACAATCGCCACTTCACACAAATACATGAATAAAGCATTACATCATCCAGATACAATCAGGGCCCGACTACGGAGCCAAAATAAAAGAAGACTAGCCCAAAAGCTACACAGATCCCCGATCGTCCCGACTGGGCTCCACTACTGATCAACTAGATCGAAACAAGACAAAGGACAAGATCTTCATCGAGCTCCTCCTTGAGCTTGGTTGCGTCATCTGCACGGTATCCTCGGCACCAAGTAACAACAACAGGCTATGCATCAGAGTAGGATCATACAAAAAGCAGTAGCAGTTCTAATGCAAGCATGAGAGGAAAAGAAATAGGCGATATCGGAATGCTCAAGGGGGGTTTGCTTGCCTGGTTGCTCTGGCAAGAGAGAGGGGTCGTCAGCACCATAGTCGATCACAGGGGCAACATCGGTCTCAGGGTCTACCGGAGAGAAGAGGGGGAAGAAACAGTAAATATAAAGCAAACATAGCATCACAAAGCATAACGTGGCAATATGTTGTGATGTAAGAGGTCCCACCCTCGGCACTCGATGGTAACTCTGCAGAGTCGTACAACTAGGAGGGTGATGTGCGGTGTCGGGGCCTGGACGTCGATCACGTTGATCGAGTCATTGAACATAAAGCGAGGCAACTGGTACAAGGTGGGGGTCACTGATGGATCTCTAACCAACCTATACTAAGCAGCTTAGGATAAGTAGGTAAGGTATAAAAGCAGGTAACAACAACAGGCTATGCATCAGAGTAGGATCATACAGAAAGCACTAGCAGTTCTAATGCAAGCATGAGAGGAAAAGAAATAGGCGATATCGGAATGCTCAAGGGGGGTTTGCTTGCCTGGTTGCTCCGGCAAGAGAGAGGGGTCGTCAGCACCGTAGTCGATCACAGGGGCAACATCGGTCTTGGGGTCTACCGAAGAGAAGAGGGGGAAGAAACAGTAAATATAAAGCAAACATAGCATCACAAAGCATAACGTGGCAATATGTTGTGCCGGGTGTGACCTAACGTATGGCTACACGATAAAGGTGAAGGGGGGATTCAACCGGGAATGTTTTCCCGGTTCCGGACCTGTGTTAGACAGATGACCGGAGGGGGAATGTTCCATGTTCATATAGTTAGAGGCATCTGACATGTATGTGGGTAGCGTATTCGGGTTCGCCTCGTCATTCTGAGCAACTTTCATATATAAAGTTTTTCGATCCGAGCTACGGTTAGTTTTCTATGATTTTTCAAAGTTTTTTAACAATTTTCTTAAATATTATTAATTCGAAAATAGAAAAATAGAATATAGCCTTGTCACCTAGTGCTACTCTAGCATGTGTGTATGACAGTGGGGTCAGTGGGGGTGGATTGACCCAGTCAAATGTTGACTGGTCAACATATGAATAAAAATAAGTGGGTCCCGTGTGTCATTGCCCTATATTTCAGTTAGATGATTTTAGTTGTTTTATTTAAGGAGCAGGGCCTTGCGTCAGTGACTATTAGTGTAGTAGGATAACACTAACCATGATTACCTTTTAATCTAATATAGGCCCAGCCCCATATGGCGTGGCACTAGCTATCCATTGTGTGGCTGTACATGAAGGTCACGCACAAGCACACACAAACGGCGCTGGTGGCCATGGCCAAGCAGCATCAGCCGCAACTAGTGTCCGTACTAGAGCAGCTGCAGCATGAGTAGCAGCAACGCAAAGGCAGCGGCAGTAGTAATTAGCAGCAGCGGCAGCACAACATGAAGAAGCAGTAGCAGCTTAGAGCAGCAGGATAGCAGCAGCGCAGTAGGCAGAGAAGCAGCAGTATGCAAGAGCAGCAGCGAGAGAACAACAGAGCAATGGCAGCAACCGGCGGCGAGCACGGCAGGGGACTGGCGCGTGGGCGAGCAGAAGGCGGGGGCGGGCGCAGGGCGCGTGCGGGGGCGAGGCAAGGGCGCGTCTATGCACGGCAGAGCACGCGCAGGGAGCCGGCTGGGCGAGCGGGTGGTAGCCGCAGGGGCGCGGCACCGGCGAGCGTCAGCGACCGACGGAGCTGGCGAGGCCAGGCGGGGTCAGTCGCGCATCCAGGGGTTGGCTCGGGTGCGCGGGATGGGCTGGAGTAGGCGCACGCAGGAGCGCGGGTGCGGCCACGGCGAGGTCCAGCCATGGCGGTCTCGGGTGGGAGTGGGTCTACGACGCCGATTCGAAGGGGGGAAAGGGGGGCATCGGGAGAGATGCTCACCACAGGGCTGATGGCGCGCTCGGGAGGCCGGTGAGGTCGCGGTGGTGTAGATCGACGGCGACGACGTGCGGTGGCTGAAGCAGAGGAGACGAGCGGTTGATGGCGATGGCTACGCAGCTCCCCTCCTAGCTCCGATGCCCGGAACGGACGCGGACGAGCGCGACGAATGTCCAGGACGTGCTCCCGCCCGCCGGAGAGGTCGGTGGACGCGCAACGACGGCGAGGAAGCGGTGACCGCGTGAGCTTGCAAGCTCAAAATCGACCCACGGAAGAGGGGGCGGACGATTGGGATCCAGGGGGATGGGAGAGGGCGAGCTAGGCTTTCGGGGATGCTACCTTAAAGGCCGAGGGGGGGCTCGTGGCGGCCATCCATGGCCATGGCGCCGTGGATGCGTGCCACGCCCTCCCTGTCTCCTGTACAGAGGAGGGGATGAGGCGGAGGTGGGCTGGTCCTGTACTATGTATGATGGGCCAAAGTGCACAGTAGTTAGGTTCCTTCTTCAATTACTATTTTCTGTTTTGTAAAAGACACTTTTTGTATTTATTTAAGCTATCAAAAGATTTTGCAAAATATGGAACTTGGCCATATAAATGCCCTGCAATATTTGGCACTGCCATAAAATGGTTGGGTTAATATTTTAAGTCATTTGGTTTTCGAATAAATGCAAAAGAACTAAAGTGGATGTTTTAGTCACTAACTTTTGAATAAGCAAACAAGTGACCTAGTGTTTCTTCACCATAATTAAGTATGGATTATTTCCCATCACATGAACTTTTTAGTTTTGACATTTGAAAACATTAATTGTTTGACTTTATTTTAAAATTGAATCAACATGGGATCTAGCAACAGTAAAAATGATGACATGACATCATTAGCAGGGGATTATTGTAGCTTGATTATCCGGGCGTTGCAGAGCTACACTACATATGCATTGGTATCAAATGAAAGGGGTAGTATATGTGGACTGAACTGCAGAATGCCAGAATAAGAGGGGGGATAGCTATTCCTGTCGAAGACTATGCTTCTGGCAACCTCCATCTTGCAGCATGTAGAAGAGAGTAGATGGTAATTCACCAAGTAGCATCGCATAGCATAATCCTACCCGGCGATCCTCTCCTCGTCGCCCTGTTAGAGAGCGATCACCGGGTTGTATCTGGCACTTGAAAGGTTGTGTTTTATTAAGTATCCGGTTCTAGTTGTCATAAGGTCAAGGTACAACTCCAGGTCATCCTTTTACCGAGGGACACGGCTATTAGAATAGATCAACTTCCCTGCAGGGGTGCACCACATTTCCCAACACGCTCGATCCCCTTTGTCCGGACACACTTTTCTGGGTCATGCCCGGCCTCGGAAGATCAACACGTCGCAGCCCCACCTAGGCACAACAGAGAGGTCAGCACGCCGGTCTAAATCCTATGGCGCAGGGGCCTGGGCCCATCGCCCATTGCACACCTGCATGTTGCGTACGCGGCCGGTGAGCAGACCTAGCAACCTCCATTACAAAGGAAGTTGCGTTATGCGGTTCAACCCGGCGCGCGCCGCTCAGTCGCTGACGTCACGAAGGCTTCGGCTGATACCATGACGTTGAGTGCCCATAACTGTTCCCGCGTAGTTGGTTAGTGCGTATACGCCAGTGGCCAGACTCGGATCAAATACCAAGATCTCGTTAAGCGTGTTATCTTGAAGTAACCGCGAACGCCGACCAGGGCTAGGCCCACCTCTCTCCTGGGTGGTCTCAACCTGCCCTATCGCTCCGCGACAAAGATCCACACAGAGGGTCGTCGAGAAAGTATGTCTTTTCAGCCCCCAATTCGTGAATCAACCGCGGGTACTCAACGAGCCGACCCGACTTTAGTCACAACATGTATCATGTAATATGGATAGTATATACCCGTGATCAACACCCGACGTGATCACGGCTCGATAGTATAGCATGGCAGACTGACAAGGATGTAGGGCCACTGATGATAATCTAGCATCCTATACTAAGCATTTAGGATTGCAGGTAAGGTATCAACAACTGTAGCAACAATGAAATGCTATGCATTAGGATAGGATTAACGGAAAGCAGTAACATGTTACACTACTCTAATGCAAGCAGTAGAGAGAAGAGTACGCGATATCTGTTGATCAGGGGGGCTTGCCTGGTTGCTCTGGCAAGTAGGGGTCGTCAACAGTGTAGTCGACCGGGGCACCAGCAACGGCGTTAGTCTCGTAGTCTACCGAAGAGAAGAGGGGGAAGAAACAATGAATACAATGCAAACAGATGCATAGCGATGCATGACATAACAATGAGCGGTGCTAAGTGGGCCCTAACGCAGTAGGAGGTGATACCGGCGAAGGGGGAAAACATCCGGAAAAGTATACCGGTGTTTCGCGTTTTCGGACAGATGAATCGGAGAGGAAAAGTTGCGTGTTTGCTATGCTAGGGATGCGTGGCGAACAAACGGGCTGCATTTCGGATTCGTCTCGTCGTTCTGAACAACTTTCATGTACAAAGGTTTGTCATCGAAATTACAGTTAATTTTCTATGATTTTCCAAAGTTTTAAGTATTTTCTCAAATTTCTGGATTTATTATATTTAGTTTAATCCGAATTGACGAAGTCAATTTGACTAGTCAAAAGGGCATGTGTGGCCCACATGTCATAGACTATTTATCTAAACAATTGAATAAATCTAATTTATTTAAATGGGGTCCTACATGTCATCTACTACTAGACTAGTTTAGCACTAAAATACCCCTAAGCTAATCCTACACTAATTAAACTTAAGGGTCGGCTATTAGTGGACAGAGCCCACCCGAGCTACTCACACACACAACACACACGCACGCGTGCTGTACACACAACACACATACATACATAGCACACACACATCACGTAGCAACTAGAGCAGCAGCAAGGTAGTGCAAGAACCGGCAGGAGCAAAGCGCGGCGGCGGCGGCAGCCATTATGAGCAGCAGCTTAGCAGGAGCTAGCAAAGCAGCAACTAAGGCAAAAGCAGCAACTACAGTAGTAGGAAAACAGCAGCAGCAGTAGTAGCCAGCGGAAGGCAGCAGAAGCAGCACGCAGCCAGGAGCAGAGCACCGGCGAGCGAGCGCGATGCACATGGGCACAACAGGCAGCGGAGGCTACGACAACAAGCAGGGCTGCGCAAGCGCACGCGTGGGCACGGCCAGGGGCGTGCAGCCACGCGTAGGCGGTCGCGTCCAGAGAACGTAGCCGATGCACGCATGGGCGCGGGGAAGCAAGGCAGGAGTGGTGGTGAGCACGAGCTCCCACAGAGATCCGTGCACGCGGTGGTGGAGGCATACGGCTATGGATTCGACGGGGGAAGAGGGGAATCGGCGCGGCTCACCGAGAGGAAGGCCGAGGACGTGCTTGCGACGGCCGAGGTGGCGCGGTGGTGTAGATCGACGGCGAGATGCCGCGGCCATGGCGGATAAACCAGCTCGATCCCGAGCGCACAGTGCGTCTCTTGTCGAACGGATGCACGGGGATGACGGAGTCGGTGACGAGGAAGTCCCCGGACAACCTCCCGGTCGCCGGGGAGGCCGGTGGCCACGTGGACGGCGACGACGCGTCGACGGTAGCTCGGAAGCGAACCAAACCGAGGGGGAGAGGACAAGCGAGGGGATAAGCGAGGGCTAGGGTTTGTCTACCGGGTCGGGGGTCTTCTTATCCATCTCCTGTTGCTCCTGTAGCACCTCGGTGGCGAGCATCGAACCGTGGTGGCCGTGGATGCACGCCACGGCGAGCTCCTGCCTCCTCCTCTGTACAGAGACAGGAGAAGGCCTTTTTGGTGGGCTGGCCTGAGTACTATTGCAATATGCCGAAGTGCACAGTAGTTAGGATCTTTCTCCATTTACTATTTTTTATTTTCTATTTTTTTATCTTCGTCAAATGTTCCACTAGCAAATGATTACTAGGAAATATTTTAAAGCAGCACATAAAGTTACAATTTATTTTGAAAAAGTTAGATATTTATTTAAATTGAAACAGTTAATTTAATTGTTGCTAACCGTGTTTTAAATAGGTTAGGGACATTTTATTAATCCAAAATATGTTGGATAATTCATGACAAATAGTTAGGGATGTTTGCAACCTAACCCACATTTTATTTTTCCATTTGAAAACTTTATTTATTTGACTTTAAATTAAATTTGAATTTGAACGGGATTTAAATCATCGCGAGATTGACAACAGTAATCGTGGTGACGTGGCATCATTAGCAGAGGGTTATTGTAGCTTAATTATTCGGGTGTCATAGACTCATTTACTACTTTGCTTCTGCAGTATTTGCTTATTGGCTCTATGCCCTATTTTGTAATAAATGTATTGCTCCTGGACTATCGATGTACCAAAGCATTTTTTGATCCCAAAATCTAGTCGGTCCTCTCACAATAGCAAATTGGGCTTGCAAAATCCCAAAATCTCTCTCCACATCTTTTCTAGCCGCCGCTTGAGCATTGTGGAAATCAAGATTTTTCTTACCTTTAGGTTTTTTCAACGGCTTCACAAATGTTTGCCACTTTGGATAGATGCCATCCGCAAGATAATAGCAATAGTTGTATGTATGGACATTTGCTACAAACTACACTGGTGGAAAATCATCATTTGCAATCTTATTCATCAGTGGTGACCGGTTGACAACATTGATGTCATTCAAAAATCCAGGCATTCCAAAGAATGCATGCCAAATCCAAGTCTCTTGATCGGCCACCGCTTCAAGGATTATAGTGGAATCCTTTTTTTGGCCGTGGAATTGCCCATGCCATGCCTTTGGAAAATTCTTCCAACTCCAATGCATGCAATCTATTGAGCCAAGCATACCTGGGAAGCCGCGAGCTTTGTTCATCTCCAATAGCCTTGCGGCGTCTTCAGCATTGGGAGATCTCAAATACTCCTGGCCAAACACTTGGAAAATTCCGGCTGCGAAGCGCTTGACACACATGATGGCTTGGCTCTCACCCATAGCCAAGTGATCATCAACTAGATCAGCCGGGATACCGTATGCTAACATACGCAAAGCGGCTATCACCTTCTGAAAGGTGCTATGCCCGAGCTCTCCGGTGGCATTCCTCCTTTGCTGAAAAAATGGTCATGGCTCGCTAGTTTCTCTGCAATGCGCCTAAACAACTCAGTGCTCATCCTAAACTGGCGACGAAAGTACGACTCCGGGTATGTGGGATTCTCCGCAAAATAATGCCTGATCAATCTGTTGTGGGCATCGATCCTATTCCTCCAAATTTTCTACCGACCCATAACCGAACCACCGTGCTTCGGTTTTTTATTGATGTGCATAGCTAGGATCATTGCAAGATCCTTCTCCTCGTCCATATCAAATTCTTCTTCGGACGAATCATACGACGAACTCATCTACAATGTTGAATACTAGGCTATAAAAACTACAATCAACATGCACCAAATTCATGAAGTTTGAGCAATACATTCCTTGCGGGCGCCGAGCGGCAGCGAGCGGCCGTGCATTGTTCGTCGGAGGACCGCCGCGTGTGAGGGGCGGCGGTGACTAGGGAGGCAGAGGAAGCCGCCGCCGCGCGGGGATAGGCTGGGGAAGCGCCCAAACGGTCGCCGAGCGGCGCGGGCGGCGGCGGCGCCGCGGATGGATGGGGTGGGTGGAGTTGCGAGCGAGCGCTCGAGAGTCCAGCGCGCGGGAGCGGGTGCAACAAATAAGCGGCGTGCGATGGCATTTCGGCCCGCGCGCTGAACTAGATATGTCGCGTGCACGATTTTTGCGCCTCCGCTGGAGCGCCCAGACCGGTAGCGCGTGCAAAAAACGCTGATTTTCAGTGCGGCGCTTATATAGTGCGGTTGTTGGAGATGCTCTGACATGCGCATGCGCCGCATCAGGAGAGGGCCTCCGCGCACCCAAAAATAGCTGACCCAGCCGGCAAAATTTCGTGTTTTGACCCTTATCGCATACAAATTCAGGATCTGACCCTGGTTGAGAAAAATTTTGGGATTTGACCCTTTCGCTACCACCAGGGGCTCTGTCGGTAGGGTTAGACAGCCTACTGCCATGGGCCCTGGCGATAGGGTGCGACGGAGGGGGACGGCGGTCATTTGCCCGAGATGATGTGGATAAGTACCCTGCCGCCACGGCCCCTGGCGGTAGGATGTCTAACCCTACCGCCATAACCTCTAGCGGTAGGGTGTGGCTGGGTTTTTGCCTCGCAAAGTTTCTGCAACGAAATATCAAAGTGCCCGGGCGGTAGGTTCACCCTACCGCCAGGGGGTTGGCGGCAGGCTGTGTGACCCTACCGCCAGGGTCCATGGCGGTAGGGTCCTGTGTTTTATGATTTCAGGTTTAATTGGTTGCTTCTTTTCAAAATCAATATCACAGCAATATCACAGATCTTAAACAATTAAACTTGGGCATCACATACACATTAACAAAACTTGAAGTACATAGACACATAGTTCCACAAATAGCAAACGGAGTTCCACATAGACACACAAATAGCAAACACACCGTTCCACGAATAAGCTACAAACGGAGTTCCACAAATGGAGTTCCAACACACAAGTAGCAAACACACCGTTCCACAAACGAAGTTCCAACTACAAGAGCCAACTATCCAAGAGCAGAATTACTTGCTCCTTCCCCTCTTGGAGGTACAGTCCTCGTTACTCTTTGAACGAGTCTCTTTAGTCTTCTTCTTGGGCCGTCGAGGAACCGATCTCTAGAAAGGGTCCGGACTCAGTAAATCCTTCTTCTTTGGATTCCTCTTCAGCAGCTGAGATGGTTGAGATAATTGAGTTGGTGGAGGTCCATAATCTTCATCGTACTCCTCCTTCCCATTGCTCTCATCCTCCTCATCCTCCTCCTCCCCTTCTTCATGTGTGGCCTCCTCCTCCTCCTCAGCCAACCTAGACGACGAGGGAACATGGCTTGATGAGCCGATGTGACCCTGTGTGGCTACATGCTGATAAGCTTCAACCGACCCAGCTCCAGCACACCCAAGTAGCCCTACCAGCTTGCGACAGCGCTTCACGAACTTCTGCACTCACAATGAAACAAGGGCATAATAAGTATCAGATTTATGATTGCAAGTGAACAAAGATTCATCTGTTTTGAGGAGGCTAAAGTTGTACCTTCATCGCCCCCCTCATGTTGTTATCCGATTGTACGGTCCTGGAGGTAGCACCTAGTGCATCTGAGGCTTCAAAGATGCATTTATTCAGCTCACCGGATTGTAACGACATAAGTCAGTCACCATGATGAATAAAATAAATTAAATACAACCATCGGTTCAAACTTACCACTCTGTCGATGAGGGATGCAAACTCCCTAAATCCACTATGCATGTTTCTGATGCCGGTGGTAGGCCTCTTCCTCGGGGTCATCCCTCTCCAGCTCTATGATGTCTTCCACCGTCCACCCAGGCTTGAGACGAAGACGGTGCTTCTGGCCATCATCGTACCACCTCATGTGTCGGCCCAGGTAAGCATCCCAGTCAGTCACTTTCCTCTCCACATCTTTACGGTACCTCCGTCGGTTCCACTCCGTCACATGAGTTTTATGCTCCTCTCCCCAGTCTATGATCGACTAATTCTTCTGCCTACTCATCCTGCAATGCATAGGCCACAAGAAACATCATAATAAAGTCGCCACACAATGAAATCATGGGCACAAAGAACAAGCGCACTCACATGTGGAGCGTGTGGCCGCCGGTATCGGTGGGCTGGCCCGGTGGGGTATGCTGATACATCCCAAACTACGGGGCCACACGGTGTGGCAAGTGCCACTTGACGGTGTACACATAGATCATGGGCACGATGCACCGCCAAAGACCATTGTCCGCATCGCACATCATGTTCTGATCAAAGTCCAACTCTCGATCATGATACGACCACCAGTTTACCTATTGAAGGAAATATGCCCTAGAGGCAATAATAAAGTTATTATTTATTTCCTTATATCATGATAAATGTTTATTATTCATGCTAGAATTGTATTAACCGGAAACATAATACATGTGTGAATACATAGACAAACAGATTGTCACTATTATGCCTCTACTTGACTAGCCCGTTGATCAAAGATGGTTATGTTTCCTGACCATAGACATGAGTTGTCATTTGATTAACGGGGTCACAATCATTAGGAGAATGATGTGATTGACATGACCCATTCCGTTAGCTTAGCACTCGATCATTTAGTATGTTGCTATTGCTTTCTTCATGACTTATACATGTTCCTATGACTATGAGATTATGCAACTCCCGTTTACCGGAGGAACACTTTGTGTGCTACCAAACGTCACAATGTAACTGGGTGATTATAAAGGTGCTCTACAGGTGTCTCCAAAGGTACTTGTTGGGTTGGCGTATTTCGAGATTAGGATTTGTCACTCCGATTGTCGGAGAGGTATCTCTGGGCCCTCTCGGTAATGCACATCACTTAAGCCTTGCAAGCATCGCAATTTATGAGTTAGTTGCGAGATAATGTATTACGGAACGAGTAAAGAGACTTGCCGGTAACAAGATTGAACTAGGTATTGAGATACCGACGATCGAATCTCGGGCAAGTAACATTCTGATAACAAAGGGAACAACGTATGTTGTTGTGTGGTTTGACCGATAAAGATCTTCGTAGAATATGTGGGAGGCAATATGAGAATCCAGGTTCCGCTATTGGTTATTGACCGGAGACGTCTCTCGGTCATGTCTACATAGTTCTCGAACCCGTAGGGTCCGCACGCTTAACGTTACGATGACAGTTATATTATGAGTTTATATGTTTGAAGGAAATATGCCCTAGAGGCAATAATAAAGTTATTATTTATTTCCTTATATCATGATAAATGTTTATTATTCATGCTAGAATTGTATTAACCGGAAACATAATACATGTGTGAATACATAGACAAACAGAGTGTCACTAGTATGCCTCTACTTGACTAGCTCGTTGATCAAAGATGGTTATGTTTCCTAACCATAGACATGAGTTGTCATTTGATTAACGGGATCACATCATTAGGAGAATGATGTGATTGACATGACCCATTCCGTTAGCATAGCACTTGATCGTTTAGTTTGTTGCTATTGCTTTCTTCATGACTTATACATGTTCCTATGACTATGAGATTATGCAACTCCCGTTTACCGGAGGAAAACTTTGTGTGCCACCAAACATCACAACGTAACTGGGTGATTATAAAGGTGCTCTACAGGTGTCTCTGAAGGTACTTGTTGGGTTGGCGTATTTCGAGATTAGGATTTGTCACTCCGATTGTCGGAGAGGTATCTCTGGGCCCTCTCGATAATGCACATCACTTAAGCCTTGCAAGCATTGCAACTAATGAGTTACTTGCAGGATGATGTATTACGGAACGAGTAAAGAGACTTGCCGGTAATGAGATTGAACTAGGTATTGAGATACCGACGATCGAATCTCGGGCAAGTAACATACCGATGACAAAGGGAACAACATATGTTGTTATGCGGTCTGACCGATAAAGATCTTCGTAGAATATGTGGGAGCCAATATGAGCATCCAGGTTGCGCTATTGGTTATTGACCGGAGACGTGTCTCGGTCATGTCTACATTGTTCTCGAACCCGTAGGGTCCGCACGCTTAAGGTTTCGATGACAGTTATATTATGAGTTTATGAGTTTTGATGTACCGAAGGAGTTCGGAGTCCCGGATGAGATCGGGGACATGACGAGGAGTCTCGAAATGGTCGAGACATAATGATCGAGATATTGGATGACTATATTCGGACATCGGAAAGGTTCCGAGTGATTCGGGTATTTTTCGGAGTACCGGAGAGTTACGGGAATACGTATTGGGCCTTATTGGGCCATACGGGAAAGAAGGAAAAGGGCCTTAAGGGTGGCCGCACCGAATTGGACTAGGGAAGGGGGGCGCCCCCTTCCTTCCTTCTCCTTTTCCCTTCCTCTTTTCCTATTCCATATGGGAGGTGGAATCCTACTAGGACTAGGGAGTCCTAGTAGGACTCCACACTTGGTGCGCCCCCTCCTAGGGCCGGCCTCCTCCTCCCTTGCTCCTTTATATACGGGTGCAGGGGGCACCCCAAAGACACAACAATTGATCATTGATGTCTTAGCCGTGTGCGGTGCCCCCTTCCACCATAATCCTCGATAATATTATAGCGGTGCTTAGGCGAAGCCCTGTGACGGTAGAACATCAAGATCGTCACCACGTCATCGTGCTGACGGAACTCTTCCCCGACATTCTGCTGGATCGGAGTCCGGGGATCGTCATCGAGCTGAACGTGTGCTAGAACTTGGAGGTGCCGTAGTTTCGGTGCTTGATCGGTCGGGCCGTGAAGACGTACGACTACATCAACCGCGTTGTGCTAACGCTTCCACTTCCGGTCTACGAGGGTACGTAGACAACACTCTCCCCTCTCGTTGCTATGCATCACCATGATCTTGCGTGTGCGTAGGAATTTTTTTGAAATTACTACGTTACCCAACAATGTTTTGATGTACTGAAGATTGTTCAGAGTCCCGGATGTGATCAAGTACATGATGAGGAGTCTCGAAATGGTCGAGACATGAAGATCGATATATTGGAAGCCTATGTTTGGATGTCGGAAGTGTTCCAGGTGAAATCGGGATTTTACCGGAGTACCGGGAGGTTACCGGAACCCCCCGGGGGCTTAATGGGCCTACATGGGCCTTAGTGGAAATAGAGGGAAGCAAGGGGAGTGTGCCACCCCCCAAGGCCCAAATCGAATTGGTTTAGGGCAAGGGGGCCGGCCCCCTCTTTCCTTCTTCCCCTCTCTCTTTCCTTCTCCCGAATCCTATTCCAACTAGGAAAAGGGGGGGAGTCCTACTCCCGGTGGGAGTAGGACTCCTCCTGGCGCGCCCTCTCCTTGGCCGGCCGCACCCCCCTTGCTCCTTTATATACGGGGGCAGGGGGCACCCCATAGACACAGCAATTGATCAAGTTGATCTTTCAGCCGTGTGCGGTGCCCCCCTCCACCATAGTCCACCTCGATAATACTGTAGCAGTGCTTAGGCGAAGCCCTGCGTCGGTAGAACATCAACATCGTCACCACACCGTTGTGCTGACGAAACTCTCCCTCAACACTCGGCTGGATCGGAGTTCGAGGGACGTCATCGGGTTGAACGTGTGCTGAACTCGGAGGTGCCGTACGTTCGGTACTTGATCGGTCGGATCGTGAATACGTACGACTACATCAACCGCATTGTGCAAACGCTTCCGCTTTCGGTCTACGAGGGTACATGGACAACACTCTCCCCTCTCGTTGCTATGCATCACCATGATCTTGCGTGTGCGTAGAAATTTTCTTGAATTACTACGTTCCCCAACAGTGGTATCAGAGCCAGGTTTTATGCCTAGATGTCATATGCACGAGTAGAACACAAGTGAGTTGTGGGCGATATAAGTCATACTGCTTACCAGTATGTCATACTTTGGTTCGGCGGTATTGTTGGATGAAGCGGCCCGGACCGACATTACGCGTACGCTTACGCGAGACTGGTTCTACCGACGTGCTTTGCACACAGGTGGCTGGCGGGTGTCAGTTTCTCCAACTTTAGTTGAACCGAGTGTGGCTACGTCCGGTCCTTGCGAAGGTTAAAACAACACCAACTTGACAAACTATCATTGTGGTTTTGATGCATAGGTAAGAACGTTTCTTGCTAAGCCCGTAGTAGCCACGTAAAAGTTGCAACTACAAAGTAGAAGACGTCTAACTTGTTTTTGCAGAGCATGTTGTGATGTGATATGGTCAAGACATGATGCTAAATTTTATTGTATGAGATGATCATGTTTTGTAACCGAGTTATCGGCAACTGGCAGGAGCCATATGGTTGTCGCTTTATTGTATGCAATGCAATCGCGATGTAATGCTTTACTTTATCACTAAGAGGTAGCGATAGTCGTGGAAGCATAAGATTGGCGAGACGACAACGATGCTACGATGGAGATCAAGGTGTCGCGCCGGTGACGATGGTGATCATGACGATGCTTCGGAGATGGAGATCACAAGCATAAGATGATGATGTCCATATCATATCACTTATATTGATTGCATGTGATGTTTATCTTTTATGCATCTTATCTTGCTTTGATTGACGGTAGCATTATAAGATGATCTCTCACTAAATTTCAAGATAAAAGTGTTCTCCCTGAGTATGCACCGTTGCCAAAGTTCGTCGTGCCCAGACACCACGTGATGATCCGGTGTGATAAGCTCTACGTCCATCTACAACGGGTGCAAGCCAGTTTTGCACACGCAGAATACTCAGGTTAAACTTGACGAGCCTAGCATATGCAGATATGGCCTCGGAACACTGAGACCGAAAGGTCGAGCGTGAATCATATAGTAGATATGATCAACATAGTGATGTTCACCGTTGAAAACTACTCCATTTCACGTGATGATCGGTTATGGTTTAGTTGATTTGGATCACGTCATCACTTAAAAGATTAGAGGGATGTCTTTCTAAGTGGGAGTTCTTAAGTAATATGATTAATTGAACTTAAATTTATCATGAACTTAGTACCTGATAGTATCTTGCTTGTCTATGTTTGATTGTAGATAGATGGCCCGTGCTGTTGTTCCGTTGAATTTTAATGCGTTCCTTGAGAAAGCAAAGTTGAAAGATGATGGTAGCAATTACACGGACTGGGTCCGTAACTTGAGGATTATCCTCGTTGCTCCTCAGAAGAATTACGTCCTGGAAGCACCGCTGAGTGCCAGGCCTGCTGCTGATGCAACTGCAGACATTAAGAACGCCTGGCAGAGCAAAGCTGATGACTACTCGGTAGTTCAGTGTGCCATGCTTTACAACTTAGAACCGGGACTTCAACGACGTGTTGAACGTCATGGAGCATATGAGATGTTCCAGGAATTGAAGTTAATATTTCAAGCAAATGCCCGGATTGAGAGATATGAAGTCTCCAATAAGTTCTACATCTTCAAGATAGAGGAGAATAGTTCTGTCAGTGAACATATACTCAGAATTTCTGGGTACCATAATCACTTAACTCAGCTGGGAGTTAATCTTCCGGTTGATAGTTTCATTGACAGAGTTCTACAATCACTGCCACCAAGCTACAAGAGCTTCGTGATGAACAATAATATGCAAGGGATGAATAAATCAATTCCCGAGCTCTTCGCAATGCTAAAGGCAGTGGAGGTAGAAATCAAGAAGGAGCATCAAGTGTTGATGGTCAATAAGACCACCAGTTTCAAGAAAAAGGGTAAAGGGAAGAAGAAGGGGAACTTCAAGAAGAACAGCAAGCAAGTTGGTGCTCAGGAGAAGAAACCCAAGTCTGGACCTAAGCCTGAAACTGAGTGCTTCTACTGCAAGCAGACTGGTCACTGGAAGCGGAACTGCCCCAAGTATTTGGCGGATAAGAAGGATGGCAAGGTGAACAAAGGTATATGTGATATACATGTTATTGATGTGTACCTTACTAGAGCTTGCAGTAGCACTTGGGTATTTGATATTGTTTCTGTTGCTAATATTTGCAACTCGAAACAGGGACTATGGATTAAGCGAACACTGGCAAAGGACGAGGTGACGATGCGCATGGGAAATGGTTCCAAAGTTGATGTGATCGCGGTCGGCACGCTACCTCTACATCTACCTTCAGGATTAGTATTAGACCTAAATAATTGTTATTTGGTGCCAGCGCTGAGCATGAACATTATGTCTGGATCTTGTTTGATGCGAGACAGTTATTCATTTAAATCAGAGAATAATGGTTGTTCTATTTATATGAGTAATATCTTTTATAGTCATGCACCCTTGAAGAGTGGTCTATTTTTGATGAATCTCGATAGTAGTGATACACATATTCATAATGTTGAAACCAAAAGATGCAGAGTTAATAATGATAGTGCAACTTATTTGTGGCACTGCCGTTTAGGTCATATCGATGTAAAGCGCATGAAGAAACTCCATACTGATGGACATTTGGAACCACTTGATTATGAATCACTTGGTACTTGTGAACCGTGCCTCATGGGCAAGATGACTAAAACGCTGTTCTCCGGAACTATGGAGAGAGCAACAGATTTATTGGAAATCATACATACAGATGTATGTGGTCCAATGAATGTTGAGGCTCGTGGCGGATATCGTTATTTTCTCACCTTCGCAGATGATTTAAGCAGATATGGGTATATCTACTTAATGAAGCATAAGTCTGAAACATTTGAAAAGTTCAAAGAATTTCAGAGTGAAGTTGAAAATCATCGTAACAAGAAAATAAAGTTTCTACGATCTGATCGTGGAGGAGAATATTTGAGTTACGAGTTTGGTCTACATTTCAAACAATGTGGAATAGTTTCGCAACTCACGCCACCCGGAACACCACAGCGTAATGGTATGTCCGAACGTCGTAATCGTACTTTACTAGATATGGTGCGATCTATGATGTCTCTTACAGATTTACCGCTATCATTTTGGGGATATGCTTTAGAGACGGCCGCATTCACGTTAAATAGGGCACCATTAAAATCCGTTGAGACGACGCCTTATGAACTATGGTTTGGCAAGAAACCAAAGTTGTCGTTTCTGAAAGTTTGGGGCTGCGATGCTTATGTGAAAAAGATTCAACCTGATAAGCTCGAACCCAAATCATAGAAATGTGTCTTCATAGGATACCCAAAGGAGACTGTTGGGTACACCTTCTATCACAGATCCGAAGGCAAGACTTTCGTTGCTAAGAATGGATCCTTTCTAGAGAAGGATTTTCTCTCGAAAGAAGTGAGTGGGAGGAAAGTGGAACTTGATGAGGTAACTATACCTGCTCCTCTATTGGAAAGTAGTTCAGCACAGAAACCAGTTTCGGTGACACCTACACCAATTACTGAGGAAGTTAATGATGATGATCATGGAACTTCAGATCAAGTTACTACTGAACCTCGTAGATCAACCAGAGTAAGATCCGCACCAGAGTGGTACGGTAATCCTATTCTGGAAGTCATGCTACTAGATCATGATGAACCTACGAACTATGAAGAAGCGATGGTGAGCCTAGATTCCGCAAAATGGCTTGAGGCCTTGAAATCTGAGATAGGATCCATGTATGAGCACAAAGTATGGACTTTGGTTGACTTGCCCGATGATCGGCAAGCAATTGAGAATAAATGGATCTTCAAGAAGAAGACTGACGCTGACGGTAATGTTACTGTCTATAAAGCTCGACTTGTTGCAAAAGGTTTTCGACAAGTTCAAGGGATTGACTACGATGAGACCTTCTCACCCGTAGCGATGCTTAAGTCTGTCCGAATCATGTTAGCAATTGCCGCATTTTATGATTATGAAATTTGGCAAATGGATGTCAAAACTGCATTCCTGAATGGATTTCTGGAAGAAGAGTTGTATATGATGCAACCAGAAGGTTTTGTCGATCCAAAGGGAGCTAACAAAGTGTGCAAGCTCCAACGATCCATTTATGGACTGGTGCAAGCCTCTCGGAGTTGGAATAAATGCTTTGATAGTGTGATCAAAGCATTTGGTTTTATACAGAATTTTGGAGAAGCCTGTATTTATAAGAAAGTGAGTGGGAGCTCTGTAGCATTTCTGATATTATATGTGGATGACATATTGCTGATTGGAAATGATATAGAATTTCTGGATAGCATAAAGGGATACTTGAATAAGAGTTTTTCAATGAAAGACCTCAGTGAAGCTGCTTACATATTGGGAATCAAGATCTATAGAGATAGATCAAGACGCTTAATTGGACTTTCACAAAGCACATACCTTGACAAAGTTTTGAAGAAGTTCAAAATGGATCAAGCAAATAAAGGGTTCTTGCCTGTGTTACAAGGTGTGAAGTTGAGTAAGACTCAATGCCCGACCACTACAGAAGATAGAGAGAAAATGGAAGATCTTCCCTATGCTTCAGCCATAGGCTCCATTATGTATGCAATGTTGTGTACCAGACCTGATGTGTGCCTTGCTATAAGTCTAGCAGGGAGGTACCAAAGTAATCCAGGAGTGGATCACTGGATAGCGGTCAAGAACATCCTGAAATACCTGAAAAGGACTAAGGATATGTTTCTCGTTTATGGAGGTGACAAAGAGCTTATCGTACACGGTTACGTTGATGCAAGCTTTGACACTGGTCCGGACGATTCTAAATCGCAAACCGGATACGTGTTTACATTGAACGATGGAGCTGTCAGTTGGTGCAGTTCTAAACAAAGCGTTGTGGCGGGATCTACATGTGAAGCGGAGTACATAGCTGCTTCGGAAGCAGCAAAGCAGCAAATGAAGGAGTCTAGATGAAGGAGTTCATATCCGATCTAGGTGTCATACCTAGTGCATCGGGTCCAATGAAAATCTTTTGTGACAATACTGGTGCAATTGCCTTGGCGAACGAATCCATATTTCACAAGAGAACCAAACAAATCAAGAGATGCTTCAATTCCATCCGGGATTTAGTCCAGGTGGGAGACATAGAAATTTGCAAGATACATACGGATCTGAATGTTGTAGACCCGTTGACTAAGCCTCTTCCACGAGCAAAACATGATCAGCACCAAGGCTCCATGGGTGTTAGAATCATTACTGTGTAATCTAGATTATTGACTCTAGTGCAAGTGGGAGACTGAAGGAAATATGCCCTAGAGGCAATAATAAAGTTATTATTTATTTCCTTATATCATGATAAATGTTTATTATTCATGCTAGAATTGTATTAACCGGAAACATAATACATGTGTGAATACATAGACAAACAGATTGTCACTAGTATGCCTCTACTTGACTAGCCCGTTGATCAAAGATGGTTATGTTTCCTAACCATAGACATGAGTTGTCATTTGATTAACGGGGTCACATCATTAGGAGAATGATGTGATTGACATGACCCATTCCGTTAGCTTAGCACCCGATCATTTAGTATGTTGCTATTGCTTTCTTCATGACTTATACATGTTCCTATGACTATGAGATTATGCAACTCCCGTTTACCGGAGGAACACTTTGTGTGCTACCAAACGTCACAACGTAACTGGGTGATTATAAAGGTGCTCTACAGGTGTCTCCAAAGGTACTTGTTGGGTTGGCGTATTTCGAGATTAGGATTTGTCACTCCTATTGTCGGAGAGGTATCTCTGGGCCCTCTCGGTAATGCACATCACTTAAGCCTTGCAAGCATTGCAACTAATGAGTTAGTTGCGAGATAATGTATTATGGAACGAGTAAAGAGACTTGCTGGTAACAAGATTGAACTAGGTATTGAGATACCGACGATCGAATCTCGGGCAAGTAACATACCGATGACAAACGGAACAACGTATGTTGTGTGCGGTTTGACCGATAAAGATCTTTGTAGAATATGTGGGAGCCAATATGAGCATCCAGGTTCCGCTATTGGTTATTGACCGGAGACGTGTCTCGGTCATGTCTACATAGTTCTCGAACCTGTAGGGTCCGCACGCTTAACGTTACGATGACAGTTATATTATGAGTTTATGTTTTGATGTACCGAAGATTGTTCGGAGTCCCGGATGTGATCAAGTACATGACGAGGAGTCTCGAAATGGTCGAGACATGAAGATTGATATATTGGAAGCCTATGTTTGGATGTCGGAAGTGTTCCGTGTGAAATCAGGATTTTACCGGAGTACCGGGAGGTTACCGGAACCCCCAGGGGCTTAATGGGCCTACATGGGCTTTAGTGGAAATAGAGGGAAGCAAGGGGAGTGTGGGGTGCGTGCCCCAAGGCCCTAACCGAATTGGTTTAGGGCAAGGGGGCCGGCCCCCTCTTTACTTCTTCCCCTCTCTCTTTCCTTCTCCCGAATCCTATTCCAACTAGGAAAAGGGGGGAGTCCTACTCCCGGTGGGAGTAGGACTCCTCCTGGCGCGCCCTCTCCCTGGCCGGACGCACCCCCTTGCTCCTTTATATACGGGGGAAGGGGCACCCCATAGACACAACAATTGATCAAGTTGATCTTTTAGCCGTGTGCGGTGCCCCCCTCCACCATAGTCCACCTCGATAATACTGTAGCGGTGCTTAGGCGAAGCCCTGCGTTGGTAGAACATCAACATCGTCACCACGCCGTCGTGCTGACGAAACTCTCCCTCAACCTCGGCTGGATCGGAGTTCGAGGGACGTCATCGGGCTGAACGTGTGCTGAACTCGGAGGTGCCGTACGTTCGGTACTTGATCGGTCGGATCGTGAATACGTACGACTACATCAACCGCGTTGTGCAAACGCTTCCGCTTTCAGTCTACGAGGGTACGTGGACAACACTCTACCCTCTCGTTGCTATGCATCACCTGAAGGAAATATGCCCTAGAGGCAATAATAAAGTTATTATTTATTTCCTTATATCATGATAAATGTTTATTATTCATGCTAGAATTGTATTAACCGGAAACATAATACATGTGTGAATACATAGACAAATAGAGTGTCACTAGTATGCCTCTACTTGACTAGCTCGTTAATCAAAGATGGTTATGTTTCCTAACCATAGACAAAGAAGTTGTTATTTGATTAACGAGATCACATCATTAGTTGAATGATCTGATTGACATGACCCATTCCATTAGCTTAGCACCCGATCGTTTAGTATGTTGCTATTGCTTTCTTCATGACTTATACATGTTCCTATGACTATGAGATTATGCAACTCCCGTTTGCCAGAGGAACACTTTGTGTGCTACCAAACGTCACAACGTAACTGGGTGATTATAAAGGAGCTCTACAGGTGTCTCTAAAGGTACATGTTGGGTTGGCGTATTTCGAGATTAGGATTTGTCACTCCGATTGTCGGAGAGGTATCTCTGGGCCCTCTCGGTAATGCACATCACATAAACCTTGCAAGCATTGCAACTAATGAGTTAGTTGCGAGATGATGTATTACGGAACGAGTAAAGAGACTTGCCGGTAAAGATCTTCGTAGAATATGTAGGAGCCAATATGGGCATCCAGGTCCCGCTATTCATTATTGACCAGAGACGTGTCTCGGTCATGTCTACATTGTTCTCGAACCGTAGGGTCCGCACGCTTAAGGTTTCGATGACAGTTATATTATGAGTTTATGAGTTTTGATGTACCGAAGGAGTTCGGAGTCCGGATGAGATCGGGGGACATGACGAGGAGTCCTCGAAATGGTCGAGACGTAAAGATCGATATA
This sequence comes from Triticum urartu, assembly GCF_003073215.2. Taxonomy (NCBI): domain Eukaryota; kingdom Viridiplantae; phylum Streptophyta; class Magnoliopsida; order Poales; family Poaceae; genus Triticum; species Triticum urartu. The sequence continues at coordinate 99,247,765 of NC_053024.1, forward strand.
TTGGACGACTATATTCGGACATCGGAAAGGTTCCGAGTGATTCGGGTATTTTTCGGAGTAACCGGGTAGTTACGGGAGAAGCAATGGGCCTTGATGGGCTTTAGTGGGAAGAGGAGAAAGGGCCAAGGGGCTGCTGCGCCCCCCCTACCCTCTAGTCCGAATTGGACTAGGGAAAAGGGGGCCGGCCACCTTTCCTTCTCCTCCACTTCCTTCTCCCTTCCTCCCCTCTTGGTGGACTCCTACTAGGACTTGGAGTCCTAGTAGGACTCCACATCCTGGCCGCACCAATTGCCTTGGCCGGCCTCCTCCTCCTCCATCCTTTATATACTGAGGCAAGGGGCACCCCATAGACAGAAGTTGATCTTCGTGATCGTTCCTTAGCCGTGTGCGGTGCCCCCCTCCACCATATTCCACCTCAGTCATATTGTAGCGGTGCTTAGGCGAAGCCCTGCGACGGTAGAACATCAAGATCGTCACCACGCCGTCGTGCTGACGGAACTCTTCCCCGAAGCTTTGCTGGATCGGAGCCCAGGGATCGTTATCGAGCTGTACGTGTGCTAAGAACTCGAAGGTGCCGGAGTAATGGTGTTTGGATCGGTCGGATCGGGAAGACGTACGACTACTTCCTCTACATTGTGTCAATGCTTCCGTTGTCGATCTACAAGGGTACGTAGATCATACTCTCCCCTCTCGTTGCTATGCATCACCATGATCTTGCGTGTGCGTAGGAAATTTTTTGAAATTACTACGTTCCCCAACAGTGGCATCCGAGCCTAGGTTTTATATGTTGATGTTATATGCACGAGTAGAACACAAGTGAGTTGTGGGCGATATAAGTCATACTGCTTACCAATATGTCATACTTTGGTTCGGCGGTATTGTTGGACGAAGCGGCCCAGACCGACATTACGCGTACGCTTACGCGAGACCGGTTCTCCCGACGTGCTTTGCACAGAGGTGGCTTGCGGGTGACAGTTTCTCCAACTTTAGTTGAACCGAGTGTGGCTACGTCCGGTCCTTGCGAAGGTTAAAACAGCACCAACTTGACAAACTATCATTGTGGTTTTGATGCGTAGGTAAGATTGGTTCTTGCTTAAGCCCGTAGCAGCCACGTAAAAACTTGCAACAACAAAGTAGAGGACGTCTAACTTGTTTTTGCAGGGCATGTTGTGATGTGATATGGTCAAGACATGATGCTAAATTTTATTGTATGAGATGATCATGTTTTGTAACCGAGTTATCGGCAACTGGCAGGAGCCATATGGTTGTCGCTTTATTGTATGCAATGCAATCGCGATGTAATGCTTTACTTTATCACTAAGAGGTAGCGATAGTCGTGGAAGCATAAGATTGGCGAGACGACAACGATGCTACGATGGAGATCAAGGTGTCGCGCCGGTGACGATGGTGATCACGACGGTGCTTCAAAGATGGAGATCACAAGCACAAGATGATGATGGCCATATCATATCACTTATATTGATTGCATGTGATGTTTATCTTTTATGCATCTTATCTTGCTTTGATTGACGGTAGCATTATAAGATGATCTCTCACTAATTATCAAGAAGTGTTCTCCCTGAGTATGCACCATTGCGAAAGTTCTTCGTGCTGAGACACCACGTGATGATCGGGTGTGATAGGCTCTACGTTCAAATACAACGGGTGCAAAACAGTTGCACACGCGGAATACCCAGGTTATACTTGACGAGCCAAGCACATACAGATATGGCCTCAGAACACGGAGACCGAAAGGTCGAGCGTGAATCATATAGTAGATATGATCAACATAGTGATGTTCACCAATGAAACTACTCCGTCTCACGTGATGATCGGACATGGTTTAGTTGATTTGGATCACGTGATCACTTAGAGGATTAGAGGGATGTCTATCTAAGTGGGAGTTCTTAAGTAATATGATTAATTGAACTTTAATTTATCATGAACTTAGTCCTGGTAGTATTAGCATATCTATGTTGTAGATTAATAGCTCGCGTTGTTGCTTTCATATGTTTATTTTGATAGGTTCCTAGAGAAAATTGTGTTGAAAGATGTTAGTAGCAATGATGCGGATTGGATCCGTGATCTGAGGTTTATCCTCATTGCTGCACAGAAGAATTAGGTCCTTGATGCACCGCTAGGTGACATACCTATTGCAGGAGCAGATGCAGACGTTATGAACGTTTGGCTAGCTCAATATGATGACTACTTGATAGTTTAAGTGCACCATGCTTAACGGCTTAGAATCGGGACTTCAAAGACGTTTTGAACGTCATGGACCATATGAGATGTTCCAGGAGTTGAAGTTAATATTTCAAGCAAATACCCGAGTTGAGAGATATGAAGTCTCCAACAAGTTCTATAGCTAAAAGATGGAGGAGAATCGCTCAACTAGTGAGCATGTGCTCAGATTGTCTGGGTACTACAATCGCTTGAATCAAGTGGAAGTTAATCTTCCAGATAAGATAGTGATTGACAGAATTCTCTAGTCACCATCACCAAGTTAGTAGAACTTCGTGATGAACTATAATATGCAAGGGATAACGGAAACAACTCCCAAGCTCTTCGTGATGCTGAAATCAACGAAGGTAGAAATCAAGAAAAACATCAAGTGTTGATGGTTGACAAGATCACTAGTTTCAAGAAAATGGCAGAGGGAAGAAGGGGAACTTCAAGAAGAATAGCAAGCAAGTTGCTGCTCAAGTGAAGAAGCCCAAGTCTGGTCCTAAGCCTGAGACTAAGTGCTTCTACTGCAAAGGGACTGGTCACTGGAAGCGGAACTACCCCAAGTGATTGGCGGATAAGAAGGATGGCAAAGTGAACATAAGTATATTTGATATACATGTTATTGATGTGTACTTTACTAGTGTTTATAGCAAACCCTCAGTATTTGATACTAGTTCAGTTGCTAATATTAGTAACTCGAAACGGGAGTTGCATAATAAACAGAGACTAGTTAAGGGTGAAGTGACGATGTGTGTTGGAAGTGGTTCCAAGATTGATATGATCATCATCGCACACTCCCTATAATTTCGGGATTAGTGTTGAACCTAAATAAGTGTTATTTGGTGTTTGCGTTGAGCATGAATATGATTTGATCATGTTTATTGTAATACGGTTATTCATTTAAGTAAGAGAATAAATTGTTGTTCTGTTTACATGAATAAAACCTTATATGGTTACACACCCAATGAAAATAGTTCGTTGGATCTCGATCGTAGTGATACACATAATCATAATATTGAAACCAAAAGATGCAAAGTTAATAATGATAGTGCAACTTATTTGTAGCACTGCCGTTTAGGTCATATTGGTGTAAAGCGCATGAAGAAACGCCATGCTGATGGGCTTTTGGAATCACTTGATTATGAATCAGTTGATGCTTGCGAACCATGCCTCATGGGCAAGATGACTAAGACTCTGTTCTTCGGAACAATGGAGCGAGCAACAAATTTGTTGGAAATCATACATACTGATGTATGTGGTCCGATGAATATTGAGGCTCGCGACAGGTATCATTATTTTCTGATCTTCACAGATGATTTGAGCAGATATGAGTATATCTACTTGATGAAACATACGTCTGAAACATTTGAAAAGTTCAAAGAATTTCAGAGTGAAGTGAAAAATCATCGTAACAAGAAAATAAAGTTTCTACGATCTGATCGTAGAGAAGAGTATTTGAGTTACGAGTTTGGCCTTCAGTTAAAAACAATGTGAAATAGTTTCACTACTCATGCCACCTGGAACACCACAATGTAATGGTGTGTCCGAACGTCATAACCGTACTTTATTAAATATGGTGCGATCTATGATGTCTCTTACCGATCTACCACTATCGTTTTGGGGTTATGCATTAAAGACAGCTGCATTCACGTTAAAAGGGCACCATCAAAATCCGTTGAGACGACGCCTTATGAACTGTGGTTTGGCAAGAAACCAAAGTTGTCGTTTATGAAAGTTTGGGGCTGCGATGCTTATGTGAAAAAGCTTCAACCTGATAAGCTCGAACCCAAATCGGAGAAATGTGTCTTCATAGGATATCCAAAGGAAACTATTGGATACACCTTCTATCACAGATCCGAAGGCAAGACTTTTGTTGCTAAATTCGGAAACTTTCTGGAGGAGTTTCTCTCGAAAGAAGTGAGTGGGAGGAAAGTAGAAAACTTGATAAGGTAATTATACCTTCTCCCTTATTGGAAAGTAGTTCATCACAGAAATCTGTTCTTGTGACTACTACACCAATTAGTGAGGAAGCTAATGATGATGATCATGTAACTTCAGATCAAGTTACTACTGAATCTCATAGGTAAACCAGAGTGAGATCCGCACCAGAGTGGTATGGTAATCCTGTTCTGGAAGTCATGTTACTAAGACCATGACGAACTTGCGAACTATGAGGAAGCGATGATGAGCCCAGATTCCGCGAAATGGTTTGAGGCCATGAAATCTGAGATATGACCCATGTATGAGAACAAAGTATGGACTTTCATGGATTTGCCCGATGATCGGCAAGCCATAGAAAATAAATGGATCTTCAAGAGGAAGACGGACGCTGATAGTAGTGTTAATATCTACAAAGCTAGAATTGTCGCAAAAGGTTTTCGACAAGTTCAAGGTGTTGACTACGATGAGAGTTTCTCACTCGTATCTATGCTTGAGTCTGTCCGAATCATGTTAGTAATTGCCGCATTTTATGAAATCTGGCAAATGGATAAACAAAACTGCATTCCTTAATGGATTTATTGAAGAAGAGTTGTATATGATGCAACCAGAAGGTTTTGTCAATCCGAAAGGTGCTAACAAAATGTGCAAACTCTAGCGATCCATCTGTGGACTGGTGCAAGCATCTCGGAGTTGGAATATACACTTTGATGAGTTGATCAAAGCGTATAGTTTTATACAGACTTGCGGTGAAGCCTGTATTTACGAGAAAGTGAGTGGGAGCACTACAGCATTTCTGATAAGTATATGTGAATGACATATTGTTGATCGGAAATAATGTAGAATTATTCTGTAAAGCATAAAGGAGTGTTTGAAAGGAGTTTTTTAAAGAAAGACTTCGGTGAAGCTGCTTACATATTGAGCTTCAAGATCTATAGAGATAGATCAAGACGCTTGATAAGTTTTCTCAATGAGTACATACCTTGACAAGATTTTGAAATAGTTCAAAATACAGCAGTCAAAGAAAGAGTTCTTTCCTATATTACAAGGCGTGAAGTTGAGTAAGACTCAAAGCCCGACCACGGCAGAAAATAGAAAGAGAATGAAAGTCATTCCCTATGCCTTGGCCATAGGTCCTATAAAGTATGTCATGCTGTATACCAGATCTATTGTATACCCTGTACTGATTTGGCAAGGGAGTACAATAGTGATCTAGGAGTAGATCACTGGACAGCGGTCAGAATTATCCTTAGTGAAATAAGGATATGTTTCTCGATTATGGACGTGACAAAAAGGTTCGTCGTAAAGGGTTACGTCGATGCAAGTTTTTGACACTGATCCAGATGATTCTAAGTCTCAATCTGGATACATATTGAAAGTGGGAGCAATTAGCTAGAGTAGCTCCGTGCAGAGCATTGTAGACATAGAATTTTGCAAAATACATACGGATCTGAATTTGGCAGGCCCGTTGACTAAATTTCTCTCACAAGCAAAACATGATCACTCTTTGGGTGTTAATCACATAGCGATGTGAACTAGATTATTGAATCTAGTAAACCCTTTGGGTGTTAGTCACATGGAGATGTGAACCAATCACATAAAGATGTGAACTATTGGTGTTAATCACATAGCGATGTGAACTAGATTATTGACTCTAGTGCAAGTGGGAGACTGAAGGAAATATGCCCTAGAGGCAATAATAAAGTTATTATTTATTTCCTTATATCATGATAAATGTTTATTATTCATGCTAGAATTGTATTAACCGGAAACATAATACATGTGTGAATACATAGACAAACAGAGTGTCACTAGTATGCCTCTACTTGACTAGCTCGTTAATCAAAGATGGTTATGTTTCCTAACCATGACAAAGAGTTGTTATTTGATTAAGATCACATCATTAGTTGAATGATCTGATTGACATGACCCATTCCATTAGCTTAGCACCCGATCGTTTAGTATGTTGCTATTGCTTTCTTCATGACTTATACATGTTCCTATGACTATGAGATTATGGCAACTCCCGTTTGCCGGAGGAACACTTTGTGCTACCAAACGTCACAACGTAACTGGGTGATTATAAAGGAGCTCTACAGGTGTCTCCAAAGGTACGTGTTGGGTTGGCGTATTTCGAGATTAGGATTTGTCACTCCGATTGTCGGAGAGGTATCTCTGGGCCCTCTCGGTAATGCACATCACATAAGCCTTGCAAGCATTACAACTAATATGTTAGTTGTGAGATGATGTATTACGGAACGAGTAAAGAGACTTGCCGGTAACGAGATTGAACTAGGTATTGGATACCGACGATCGAATCTCGGGCAAGTAACATACCGATGACAAAGGGAACAACGTATGTTGTTATGCGGTCTGACCGATAAAGATCTTCGTAGAATATGTAGGAGCCAATATGGGCATCCAGGTCCCGCTATTGGTTATTGACCGGAGAGTGTCTCGGTCATGTCTACATTGTTCTCGAACCGTAGGGTCCGCACGCTTAAGTTTCGATGACAGTTATATTATGAGTTTATGAGTTTTGATGTACCGAAGGAGTTCGGAGTCCCGGATGAGATCGGGGACATGACGAGGAGTCTCGAAATGGTCGAGACGTAAAGATCGATATATTGGACGACTATATTCGGACATCGGAAAGGTTCCGAGTGATTCGGGTATTTTTCGGAGTACCGGAGTAGTTACGGGAGAAGCATGGGCCTTATGGGCTTTAGTGGAAGAGGAGAAAGGGCCAAGGGGCTGCTGCGCCCCCTCCCCTCTGGTCCGAATTGGACTAGGGAAAAGGGGGCCGGCCACCTCTCCTTCTCCTCTCACTTCCTTCTCCCTTCCTCCCCTCTTGGTGGACTCCTACTAGGACTTGGAGTCCTAGTAGGACTCCACATCCTGGCCGCACCAATTGCCTTGGCCGGCCTCCTCCTCCTCCATCCTTTATATACTGAGGCAAGGGGCACCCCATAGACACAAGTTGATCTTCGTGATCGTTCCTTAGCCGTGTGCGGTGCCCCCCTCCACCATATTCCACCTCGGTCATATTGTAGCGGTGCTTAGGCGAAGCCCTGCGACGGTAGTACATCAAGATCGTCACCACGCCGTCGTGCTGACGGAACTCTTCCCGCTTTGCTGGATCGGAGCGTCGGGGATCGGAGACGTACGAGCTACTTCCTCTACGGTGTGTCAACGCTTCCGGTGCGTCTACGGGTACGTAGACAACTCTCCCCTCTCGTTGCTATGCATCACCATGATCTTGCGTGTGCGTAGGAAATTTTTTTGAAATTACTACGTTACCCAACAAACTGTTTGCGTGTTGGCACTAGAATTTTTTTTGCAATTACTCGTTCCCAACATCACCATGATCTTGCGTGTGCGTAGAATTTTTTTGAAATTACATATACATTGGTAAGTTCGCACTCTCGGTCATAAGTGGAATCAAATAGAAAGGTGGTGAGCGAGTTCATATACCTGCGTATGCGTCAAAGCGTCCAACTCGTTGGTGTAGGTCTTGTAAGAAGTCTTGTTCAGGCCCGTGTAGAGATACGGCCAGTTGGCAGAGTTCCCGGAGCTGTCTGGAAACATGACCTTCGTGAGAAGATACCACAGGTAGGCCCTCGTGTACCACTCCACAGTCGCCTCGTCTGCGCCTTCGGGGCATGTCTTCCGGTGCTCTGAGAGCCAGGGCAAAAATACACTGGATGTACGGTTATCCTTAGCATCGGGGCAGTTGCCGATGAGGGTGGTAACTGCTACGTCTTGAGCTTGCGTTGGTTTTCCCCGAAGAGGAAGGGATGATGCAGCAGAGTAGCGTAAGTATTTCCCTCGGTTTTCGAGAACCAAGGTATCAATCCAGTAGGAGGCCACGCGCAAGTCCCTCGTACCTACACAACACAAAGAGCTCAACACAACCAACGCGATTAGGGGTTGTCAATCCCTTCATGGTCACTTACGGAAGTGAGATCCGATAAATAATTTTTTGGTATTTTTGATATAAAGATGCAAAGTGAAAAGTAAAAGGCAAAGTAAAAACAAAAAAAGATTAAAGTGATGGAGATTAATATGATGAGAATAGACCCGGGGGCCATAGGTTTCACTAGTGGCTTATCTCGAGAGCATAAGTTTTCTACGGTGGGTGAACAAATTACTGTTGAGCAATTGACAGAATTGAGCATAGTTATGAGAATATCTAGGCATGATCATGTATATAGGCATCACGTCCGTGACAAGTAGATCGAAACGATTCTGCATCTACTACTATTACTCCACTCATCGACCGCTATCCAGCATGCATCTAAAGTATTAAGTTAAAAACAGAGTAACACTTTAAGCAAGATGACATGATGTAGAGAGATAAATTCATGCAATATGAAATAAACCCCATCTTGTTATCCTCGATGGCAACGATACAATACGTGCCTTGCTGGCCCTTCTGTCACTGGGAAAGGACACCGCAAGATCGAACCCAAAGCTAAGAACTTCTCCCATGGCAAGAACTACCAATCTAGTTGGCCAAACCAAACGGATAATTCGAAGAGACTTGCAAAGATAACCAATCATACATAAAAGAATTCAAAGAAGATTCAAATATTATTCATAGATAGACTTGATCATAAACCCACAATTCATCGATCTCAACAAACACACCACAAAAAGAAGAAGATTGCGTCGAATAGATCTCCACGAGAGAGGGGGAGAACTTTGTATTGAGATCCAAAAAGAGAGAAGAAGCCATCTAGCTACTAACTATGGACCCGAAGGTCTGAGGTAAACTACTCACACTTCATCGGAGAGGCTATGAAGATGTAGAAGCCCTCCTTGATGACGGCCCTCTCCGGGGGAGCTCCGGAACAGGCCCCAAGATGGTATCTCGTTGGATACAGAAAGTTGCGGCGGTGGAATTAGGTTTTTGGCTCCTGTTCTGATCGTTTGGGGGTACATGGGTATATATAGGAGGAAGGAGTACGTCGGTGGAGCACCGAGGGGCCCATGAGGCAGGGGGCGCGCCCTGTAGGGGGGTGCGCCCCCTACCCTCGTGACTGCCTCCGGTACTTCTTGGAATAGGGTCCAAGTCTCCTGGGTCTTATCCGAGAAGAAAATCACGTTCCAAAAAGGATTTTTCTATTTGGACTCCGTTTGATATTCTGTTTCTTCGAAACACTGAAATAGGCAAAAAACAGCAATTCTGGACTGGGCCTCCGGTTAATAGGTTAGTCCCAAAAATAATATAAAAGTGGAAAATAAAGCCCAATGTAGTCCAAAACAGTAGATAATATAGCATGGAGCAATCAAAAATTATAGATACGTTGGAGACGTATCAGGCATCCCCAAGCTTAATTCTTGCTCGTCCTCAAGTAGGTAAATGATAAAAAGAGAATTTTTGATGCGGAGTGCTACTTGGCATAATTTCAATGCAAAATTTCTTAATTGTGGTATGGATATTAAGATCAGAAAGATTCAAGACAAAAGTTCATATTGACATAAAGAATAATAACACTTCAAGCATACTAATAAAGTAATTATGTCTTCTCAAAATAACATGGCCAAAGAAAGTTATCCCTACAAAATCATATAGTCTGGCTATGCTCTATCTTCACCACACAAAGTATTTAAATCATGCACAACCCCGATGACAAGCCAAGCAATTGTTTCATACTCTAACTTTTTCAAAACTTTTTCAATCTTCATGCAATACATGAGCGTGAGCCATGGACATAGCACTATGTGGAATAGAAGGGTGGTTGTGGAGAAGACAAAAAGAGGGGAAGATAGTCTCACATCAACTAGGCGTATCAACGGGCTATGGAGATGCCCATCAATAGATATCAATGTGAGTGAGTAGGGATTTCCATGCAACGGATGCACTAGAGCTATAAGTATATGAAAGCTCGTCAAAAGAAACTAAGTGGGTGTGCATCCAACTCGCTTGCTCACGAAGACCTAGGGCAATTTGAGGAAGCCCATCATTGGAATATACAAGCCAAGTTCTATAATGAAAAATTCCCACTAGTATATGAAAGTGACATAACGAGAGACTCTCTATCATGAAGATCATGGTGCTACTTTGAAGCACAAGTGTGGTAAAAGGATAGTAACATTGTCCCTTCTCTCTTTTTCTCTCATTTTTTTATTTGGGCCTTTTCTCTCTTTTTTTATGGCCTCTCTTTTTTTTCGTCCGGAGTCTCATCCCGACTTATGGGGGAATCATAGTCTCCATCATCCTTTCCTCACTTGGGACAATGCTCTAGAAAATGATGATCATCACACTTTTATTTTTCTTACAACTCAACAATTACAACTCGATACTTAGAACAAATATGACTCTATATGAATGCCTCCCGCGGTGTACCGGGATATGCAATGAATCAAGAGTGACATGCATGAAAGAATTATGAATGGTGGCTTTGCCACAAATACGATGTCAACTACATGATCATGCTAGCAATATGACAATGATGGAGCGTGTCATAATAAACGGAACGGTGGAAAGTTGCATGGCAATATATCTCGGAATGGCTATGGAAATGCCATGATAGGTAGGTATGGTGGCTGTTTTGAGGAAGGTATATGGTGGGTGTATGATACCGGCGAAAGGTGCGCGGTATTAGAGAGGCTAGCAATGGTGGAAGGATGGGAAAAGGTGCATATAATCCATGGACTCAACATTAGTCATAAAGAACTCATATACCTATTGCAAAAATCTAGAAGTTATCAAAGCAAAGTATTACGCGCATGCTCCTAGGCGGATAGATTGGTAGGAAAAGACCATCGCTCGTCCCCGACCGCCACTCATAAGGAAGACAATCAATAAATAAATTATGCTCCGACTTCATCACATAACGGTTCACCATACGTGCATGCTACGGGAATCACAAACTTTAACACAAGTATTCTTTAAATTCACAACTACTAAACTAGCATAATTCTAATATTATCACCTCCATATCTCAAAACAATTATCATGCTTCAATCTTCTCTTAGTATTCAACGCACTCAAAAGAAAATTTCACATATCTTGAACACCAAGCATATTTATATTAAGCAAATTACCATGCTATTAAGACTCTCAAAATAATTTAAGTGAAGCATGAGAGATCAATAGTTTCTTTAAAACAAACCACCACCATGCTCTAAAAGATCTAAGTGAAGCACATAGAGCAAAATTATAACGCTCAAAAGATATAAGTGAAGTGCATAGAGCAAAACTACATAGCTCAAAATATTTAAGTGAAGCACATAGAGTATTCTATCAAATTTCAATTCAAGTATGGCTCTCTCAAAAGGTGTGTATAGAAAGGATGATTGTAGCATACTAACAAACAAAGACACAAATAATACAAGACGCTCCAAGCAAAACACATATCATGTTGGTGAATAAAAATATAGCTCCAAGTAAATTACCGATGGAAGTGGACGAAAGAGGGGATGCCTTCTGGGGCATCCCCAAGCTTTGAATTTTTGGTGTCCTTGGATTATCTTGGGGGTGCCATGGGAATCCCCAAGCTTAGGCTCTTGCCACTCCTTGTTCCATAATCCATCAAAAGAACTCACCCAAAACTTGAAAACTTCTCAACACAAAACTCAATAGAAATCTCATGAGCTCCGTTAGAGAAAGAAAACAAAAGACCACTTCAAGGTACTGTAATGAACTCATTCTTTATTTATTTTGGTGTTAAACCTACTGTATTCCAACTTCTCTATGGATTATAAACTATTTTACTAACCATAGATTCATCAAAATAAGCAAACAACACACGAAAAACAGAATCTGTCAAAAACAGAACCGTCTGTAGTAATATGTAGCTAGCGCAAGATCTGGAACCCCAAAAATTCTAAAATAAATTGATGGACGTGAGGAATTTATCTATTAATAATCTGAAAAAATAATTAACTAAATATCACTCTTGAAATAAAAATGACAGCAGTTCTCGTGAGCGCTAAAGTTTCTGTTTTTTACAGCAAGTTCAACAAGACTTTGCCCAAGTCTTCCCAACGGTTCTACTTGGCACAAACACTAATTAAGCACAAAAAAACACAACCAAAACAGAGGCTAGATAATTTATTTATTACTAAACAGGAGCAAAAAGCAAGGAATAAAAATAAAATTGGGTTGCCTCCCAACAAGCGCTATCGTTTAACGCCTCTAGCTAGGCATAAAAGCGAGGATAGATCTAGGTAGTGCCGTAGTAATAAGATAGATCGTTAAAACTCATTTCATATTCTCTACGTTAGGCAGCAAGTTTCCTTTGAGGCAAGAAAAAGTAATCAAAAGGGCTAAATTTAATAGGACAAAAGTCCCCAAGATCAATTTTGGGAGGTATAGGTTCCTCTTCTGGCCCTTCGTATTGCACAACCAATTCATCATTATAAGCATTCTTTTGACAGAACCTTGTGAGCCTAAACTCAAGAGAGCATCCTAGCTCATTATTTCGAATAGCCAAATCATCATTAAGTTCAGAGATTCTATCAATTAAAATATTGATTGGCACCTTTTTTCTAAGGTTTTCATTGAAAGCAACATAGTCAAGAGATTGAAAGCGCATAATTTCTTCTTGATCAAAGAGGATAGATTCTATGGGAGGACGGCCAGCGTCCACCCTATAGTGCGCAAAAATTTCTTTGGCTTCTTTTATTATAAATATGAATTCATGAGCCAAAAAGATAGTAGCGGCACGCTTAACAGAAGAATGCTCGATATTAGAAAATTCTAGGAAAATTCTTTGTATAGATGGGTGCATATGCATAAATTGTCTTTCAAGTTCAACGATAAGCATGGCAATAGCGTCCGCAAGACTACTAGTTCTATGGAGAATAGAACCGCCCATAGAGGGCAAAGCACCGACACAAGTAAAGAAATCTTGGATAACTCCTTTTCCAATAATATTACCACTACCGATTCGAAATCTTTTAGTATGGTAGGTAGGGGGTTCTTCAGCAGGAGCATCAGAATTTTCCATAAATTGTTATCGCCCATATCAGCGATAACTTCCCCAATTTCAGATATAGCGACAAGCAAGTGATCCAACACACGAGCAAACAAAAGGCAAGCGAGAAAAAGGCAAACGGAGAAGGAGAAGGGGAAGGAGAAAGAGAGGGCGAATAAAACGGCAAGGGTGAAGTGGGGGAGAGGAAAACGAGAGGCAAATGGCAAATAATGTAATGCGGGAGATAGGGATTGTGATGGGTACTTGGTATGTTGAATTTTTGCGTAGACTCCCCGGCAATGGCGCCAGAAATCCTTCTTGCTACGTCTTGAGCTTGCGTTGGTTTTCCCCGAAGAGGAAGGGATGATGCAGCAGAGTAGCGTAAGTATTTCCCTCAGTTTTTGAGAACCAAGGTATCAATCCAGTAGGAGGCCATGCGCAAGTCCCTCGTACCTACACAACACAAAGATCTCAACGCAACCAACGTGATTAGGGGTTGTCAATCCCTTCACGGTCACTTACGGAAGTGAGATCCGATAAATAATATTTTTGGTATTTTTGATATAAAGATGCAAAGTGAAAAGTAAAAGGCAAAGTAAAAACAAACAAGATTAAAGTGATGGAGATTGATATGATGAGAATAGACCTGGGGTCCATAGGTTTCACTAGTGGCTTCTCTCGAGAGCATAAGTTTTCTATGGTGGGTGAACAAATTACTGTTGAGCAATTGACAGAATTGAGCATAGTTATGAGAATATCTAGGCATGATCATGTATATAGGCATCACGTCCGTGACAAGTAGATCGAAACAATTCTGCATCTACTACTATTACTCCACCCATCGACCGCTATCCAGCATGCATCTAGAGTATTAAGTTAAAAACAGAGTAACGCTTTAAGCAAGATGACATGATGTAGAGAGATAAATTCATGCAATATGAAATAAACCCCATCTTGTTATCCTCGATGGCAACGATACAATACGTGTCTTGCTGCCCCTTCTGTCACTGGGAAAGAACACCGCAAGATCGAACCCAAAGCTAAGCACTTCTCCCATGGCAAGAACTACCAATCTAGTTGGCCAAACCAAACGGATAATTCCAAGAGACTTGCAAAGATAACCAATCATACATAAAAGAATTCAGAGAAGATTCAAATATTGTTCATAGATAGACTTGATCATAAATCCACAATTCATCGGTCTCAACAAACACACCGCAAAAGAAGAAGATTACATCGAATAGATCTCCACAAGAGAGGGGCAGAACATTGTATTGAGATCCAAAAAGAGAGAAGAAGCCATCTAGCTACTAACTATGGACCTGAAGGTCTGAGGTAAACTACTCACACTTCATCGGAGGGGCTATGATGATGTAGAAGCCCTCCGTGATGATGGCCCTCTCCGGCGGAGCTCCGGAACAGGCCCCAAGATGGGATCTCGTGGATACAGAAAGTTGCGGCGGTGGAATTAGGTTTTTGGCTCCTGTTCTGATCGTTTGGGGGTACATGGGTATATATAGGAGGAAGGAGTACGTCGGTGGAGCACCGAGGGGCCCATGAGGCAGGGGGCGCGCCCTGTAGGGGGGTGCGCCCCCTACCCTCGTGACTGCCTCCGGTACTTCTTGGAATAGGGTCCAAGTATCCTGGGTCTTATCCGAGAAGAAAATCACGTTCCAAAAAGGATTTTTCTATTTGGACTCCGTTTGATATTCTGTTTCTTCGAAACACTGAAATAGGCAAAAAAACAACAATTCTGGGTTGGGCCTCCGGTTAATAGGTTAGTCCCAAAAATAATATAAAAGTGGAAAATATAGCCCAATATAGTCCAAAATAGTAGATAATATAGCATGGAGCAACCAAAAATTATAGATACGTTGGAGACGTATCAGTAACCCTCTGCTGCCAGTTGGTCCTCTCCACTCGCCCGGTGAGTGCATGACCCCCGATCGGCATGGCAGTCATCATCGACCAATCCTCGAGGGTCACCGTCATCTCCCCGCATGGCGATGGAAAGAATGGGTCTCCGGTCGCCACTGGTCAATCAAAGCTGTCAGAGCTGCATGGACAAGCGTCGGCGGCTGATGCTTGAACTGCAACACGAAACCCAGCAGTCGGGCTCTCTTGAAGTACGGCGCATAGCACTCGTCGTATTCCATATTCCCATGAACCCCGTGACCCCTCGTGCGCGGTGGATGGAGCATTTGTCAAAAAGTGGACGGCAAAAGTTAGGAACTTATTTTCATCAATCCGACAACTTTGATCAATATTTCCTTCATATTACTTACCTCTCCGTTCTCTATGAAACGGGCACGATGACCCTTGTTGAATGCGTAGTCAAGCATGGAGTACTGTGGGCCGATGTTGTCCGCAAGAGGTGCCCGCCTTCATAAAATTTCATAAACAAAAGCATCATAAGCATAAGCATACATAAACAAAAAATGAAATTTCTTGGTAACATGAACTAGGGTTCATCTTAAGCATATTCCTCCAACAACATCTACTACACATGATGGATCAAATCATATCAACATGCATCATATCAAAATAAAAATCCCCCAACATGCATCATATCATCATTTTTTTAAACATTTTTTTAAAATAGAGTTCATCTTGAATGTATTTTCTCCAAAAAACATCTTCATATCATCATATCAACATGCATCATAAAACTACAATCAAGTCCTCCCACATGCATTACATCATAATTTTTTTAACAAAAAAAAGTATCAACTAGGGTTCATCTTCACACTAACATATGAACTATTGATTAGAGTTCATATTCAATACCACTAGTTACTAAAGAACTAAGAACTAGAACTAAAATCAAGCTAAAACAATCCTAGGTGAAAAAAATCCAATCTAAGTTCAAAAATATGAGGGATTTCAAGCAAATAATGCGTCAAATCGGAAGCAAGTTTGTAAAAACTAATTGGAGGGATTGGAGGAGCTTATGTTTCTCTCTTCGGGGCCATCTCGATTCGCAAAAATGATGAAGAAACGGTGAAGATCCGAGGGGAGAGTGGAGGAGATGAGAGAGGGAGAGAGGGGCGAGTGTGGAGAAAGAAGGAAACTACCGACAGGGGGGGGGGGGGGGGGGGGGGGGATGGGGCGGGGGCACGGGGGCTCGGGTGAAATAACTGCCCCCACCCTACCGCCAGGGGCCCTGGCAATAGGGTTAGACGGCCTACCGCCAGGGACCATGGCGGTAGGGTGCGACGGAGGGGGACGGCGGTAAACACGAAATTTTGTCGACCCAGCCAATCACGGGAGAGAACGAGCCCACCAGTCATTGGGCGCCCGAAATTACAACGAGGTAAAAAAATGACGCAGATCCAACGTTTCAGGACAGTTTGAAGACCAGATTGACCAAATCTAACGGTCCAAAGTGCAGGAAATGGAGGGAGCTTCATGGAGGAGGGTCGGCTAGCATCCTTATAGGTTAGAATGGTTGGGTTTTACCTTAATGATCTTTGGTAGTTGCGGATGCTTGCTAGAGTTCCAATCATAAGTGCATATGATCCAATTACGGAAAGTATGTTAGCTCATGCTTCTCCCTCATATAAAATTGCAATAATGATTACCGGACTAGTTATCCATTGCTTAGGGACAAATCTTTCTCATGTATTACAAAAAACTATCTATTTCTATTATCTCGCAAAGTATACTCCTAGTTTTATTCTTGTAAAGTAGTTCTAGCATCACACCTACAAAATAGCTTCATACTTGTTTTAGGTAAAGCAAACATCAAATGTGCATAGAGTTGTATCAGTGGTTGATAGAACTTGAGGGAATATCTGTTCTACCTTTAGCTCCTCGTTGGTTCGACACTCTTATTTATCGAAAAAGGCTACAAATGATCCCCTATACTTGTGGTTATCAAGGCATCCCATCTTTCTTCTTCGACAGTTATCAGTATGTCTCGGTATGTCCCAGAGTATGCATAAATTTTGGAGCATCGTCTGCTTTTATTTTTCTTTTAGTTATGCACCATGCTGGTATCGGATAGTCATTGGTTGATTTGTAGAATGCTCTCTGCACTTCACGTATATTTTTTGAGTACGGCTTTATAGAATGCTTCACATGCTCGCATATGTCTTTTGAAGTTTGGATGCTCATTTCTCTACATTTAAACACTGTTATTTGTAGAATACTCTTTTGCTTTACCTATATTTGTCAAAACTTGGCCGATTCTTTTATAGAAAGTATAAGAACTCTTTGCTTCACTTATATCTTTTTGGAGAGTTGAATATAAATTGGTTGTCTGCATGGTTAGTCCTAGGTATGTGCAGATGGTATTTATAAAAACTTGTAGATCATTTAAACATGGTAAACCTGATTCTTTGCAATAGTTTTGCAATATTAAGTTAGATGCGTGTGTGTGAGTGAATGGTTAAAGTTTAGTACGAATATGGGTGTTAAGGTTTGTGACTACGTATACATGAAAGTGGTAGTTGCTAGTATTAGCTAAGACGTCAGAGTGTAGGGATGTCATTGATTGGCGCTCATGCGTGTTCAGATTCGGGGGCCCCGATGGTTAACACCTCTCAACATCCTCCCTACGAGCATGCGAGTTATACTTTGTTTCGAGGTCTAACTAAACTTTTGTAATAAATACTTGAGTTCTTTATGTTTAATGTGAGTTTTTTGGTCTTTGACACTTCCACCTATCCATATTTTGTTAGCCTCTTCGGTACCGTGTACTGCCCACTCTCACCTTGAGACTTGCTGCAGATTTTGTTGGTGCAATCCAAATCCCGTGAGATGACATGCTCTCTCACACATAAGCCTCATTATCCTTCCTCAAAACAACAACTATACCTACTTATTATGACATTTCCATAACCATTCCGAGATATATTTCCATGCAACTTCCATTGTTGCTATTTACATGACTTGAGCATGCATTATCATTTTCTGCTTTGCATGATCATATAAACTGACATGATATTTGTGGCAAAGCCACCGTTCATCATTGTTATAAATGTTACGCTAGATCATTGCACATCTTGGTACACTCTAGAGGCATTCATACACAACCATCATATTATTTATATTTCAAGTTGTAAGTAAAATAAAGTGTGATGATCATCATTATTAGAGAGTGCCCCTACCTGTGAGGATATGAATTGGAGGAGACTTGTGATTCCTCGAAAAAGAGGGGATGAGGTCTGTGAGGCCATTCAAAAAAAGAGAGGCCAAAAAGAGCCCACAAAAAGAGAAAGGAATGAAAATGAAAAAATGGAAGAAAAAGAGAGAGCGGCACACTACTATCCTCCTACCACACTTGTGCTTCAAAGTAGCACCATGTATTTTGTATAGAGAGTTTTCACATACTTCATGATTATGCTGCTTTCTATCATTTTTGGGTTTTTAGGTGAAAATCCACAAAGCTGGAATGACCTGAAAATTTACGTGGATTTTTTGTGGAATATATCTGTTTTTTTGTCGCAGAATCAACGCAAGATGGGCCTCGTGGGCTCCACAAGCCAGGGGGCGCGCCCCCTAGGGTGGGCCTTGTGTCCTTGTGGAGAGACCAGGAAGCATCCAGAGCTCTCCTTCACCGCAAGGAAGCTAATATTGAAAAAAAATCATGTTAAACTTTCAGCCCAATCGGGGTTATGGAACTCCGTTATAGAAAAAAATGATGTCCGGCCGCAGAAACAGTCCCGAAACAAAGAACAAACCCTAGAGAAAGAGAGAGAGAAAGTGTGTGAGAGAGATATCCAATATCGGAGGGACTCCCACCCCTCGGGGGCCATGGAGGCCAAGGAACAGAGGGGGAAGCCTTCTCCCATCTTGGGGGAAGGCCAAGCAAGAAGAAGAAGGAGGGGGGCTCTCTCCTGGTGGCGCTGGAGCGCCGTCGGGGGAACCATCATGATGACTAAAAGAAGATATTGTTGACTAGAGGGGGGTGAATAGGAAACGACCAGTTTTTATCTCTTTTAATCAAATTAGGGTTAACAACAAAATAGGTTGTCTAGATATGCAACTAGTTGGACAACCTATATGACAAGCACACAAGGAAGCACAAGATACAAACACAATATAAGCTTGCACAAAGTAAAGGTAAAAAGTAACCGCAAGTGGAGGCGATGAAGACGAGGGTGTGTTACCGAAGTTCCCTCTTTTGGGGGAGGTACGTCTCTATTGGAGCAGTGTGGAGGCACAATGCTTCCTAGGAAACCACCAGGGCCACCGTATTCTTCTCACGTCCTCGCACAATGCAAGATGTTGTGAATCCACTATAGGTGCCCTTGAAGGCGGAAACCGAACCTTTACAAACAAGGTTGGGGCTCTCTCTACAGGTGCACTTAATTGGAGGATCCCAACAGCACCACGAAGCTTCACCACAATGGAATGTGGCTCCGAGGTGACCTCTTCCATCTAGGGTGCCAAAACACCCAAAGGTAACAAGATCCACAAGAGATTAGTGGGCGGAATCAAATATCTCTTGGTGGAAGTGTAGATCGAGGCCCTCTCCTCCAAGCTCTGGAAGATCAACAAGTTTTAATGGCTATGGAGATCGGGTGAAAATGGAGCTTGGAGCAATAATGGAGAGCTTTAGGGATAAGAGGTGGGTCTTCTTGGGGAAGAAGACCCCCTTTATATAGCGGGGGCAAATCCAATCGTTATCCTACTTCGCCCGCACTTAAGAGGTACTACTGCTTAGTGCGGTAGTTCCAGGTGTAGCAAGATAGTACTGCAGTACGAGAGCGATACTACCACCCCCCCTGCGCGGTACTACTGCATCAGTTCTCTGGTCAAAGTGGAACAATGGAAGTGATGGGTAAGCAGAGCAGAAGTACAGTGTCAAGCGGTACTACCGTATAACTTCTGCTAAGAAGATCCATGGGTAACAGAAGCACCAAAATAGGCGGTAGTGGTTGCGGTGGTAGGACCAAAAGTACCGCGCAAGCGGTACTACAACCCTACTACCGCGCTACTACTTTTAAATATCCCAGGCCACAGAGAATTGGTGGATGTGGGGTAGTACTAGCGTGGAAGTACCACACGGGCAGTACTACCGTTCTACTACTTCCCTACTTCCGCTAAATAAACCAAGACAACAGGAGCCTGGAAACATGTGGTAGTACAAGCGGCACTGGCCTGCGGCAGTACCGATGAAGCGGTACTACCGCTGGCCAGAGCGGTACTACCGCTTGGGTGCTGTCAATTTGCCCAAGCAGAGAATACATGGATCATCCATGTTGCGGGAAGAGTATGTGGGTGCATATGGGGTTGTCTACATGTTGATTCCACCCAAACCTTTCCAAAGCGGACCGCCTCTTAATAGTATGATTTTCCTATGACTCAAATCCACCGAAAAGAAACACTGGGAAAACCGTCTTCGCTCTCTATCACTGAGAGGAATAAAATCGTCTTGCGCCATATATAAGATTATCTGAAATGCTCAATGCACATGGTTAGTTCGCAAATAACATTGTCATCCATCACCAAAACTATTACAGAGAAATATGCCCTAACAACAGCGATCATCTCCAACAACACCGCCGTCTTCATCAACACCTGCACCACCTTCCCCCATCTGTAATCAACGGTCCACGCTCCCACAACCAGTTGTACCCCTACTTGAACATGGTGCTTTATGTTATATATTATTATCCAGTGATGTGTTGCACCTCTATTATGTTTGAGCAGATTCCTTTTGTCCTATGGGTTGATTGGTGATCATGATTGGTTTGAGTTGCATGCTTTATTTTGGTGTTGTCCTATGGTGCCATTCATGTCGGGCAATCATGTGGGATCACAGTTGCAGGGTGTTGCAATATGTCAATGATTTTCCTATAGTGAGTTGCGGGAGTGACAGAAACCTAAACCCGAGTTCGTGAGTTGCTGCGTATGGGATCAAACGGGATTTTTTTTACTTAATGCTATGGTCGGGTTTTACCTTAATGAAGCTTTGGTAGTTGTGGATGCTTGCTATAGTTCCAATCATAGGAACATATGATCCAAGCATAGAAGATATGTTTTCTTAGGCCTCTCCCACACATAAAATGGCAATAATGACTATCAATGTAGTTATCAATTGCCTAGGGACAATTTCGCACATACTACCAGCACTTTTCAACACTCGTTATATTTACTCTGTTGTTTATTATTGAAACAACAACTAACTTTTATTTCACTTTCTTTATTATCCTGTAAACCTATCCCATTACACTTGCAAACTAGTTTTATTCTTGTTCTAGGTAAAGTGAGTGTTAGCATGCGTAGAGTTGTATCGTGGTCGATAGAACTCGAGAGAATATTAATTCTACTTTTAGCTCCTTGTTGGGTTCGACACTCTTATTTATCAAAAGGCTACAATTGATTTCCCTATACTTGTGGGTTATCAGTGGTCCACCAGTCATGGACTGCCTATCGGTACCGGAGAAATTAAAAACCACTTCCCCAAAATATTCAACATGTCCTCTACGCATTGCGCGCCCTCCCCAAATAAGATTAGGGTCCCTCCGCCTCCCGCCGGTGTTGATGCCGGTCCGCCTCGTCTCCAGTGGTCTCAGGGCCATGGGGGCGCGGCGTACCCTGGCCCTTACCAGCGGGAGGGATTCATTTTTAGATGTTTAGGGCCTCTTTGACTCATAGGATTTCCAAAATGCAGGAATCGGAAAAATGTGGGATTAGAGTGGCATGTCATCTTGAATCCTACAGGATTGTATGAGTGTTTGATTTTGCATAGGATAAACGTAGGATTCTTTAAAAGATGTTTGAGTGGATGGAAAATTTCCTATGAAATCTAGTGCAAATGAATCCTATGGAAAAATTCCTATGGTTTACAATCCTACGAATCAAACAACCTACATAGGAAAAATTCCTAAGGATTAGAATCCTCCAAATTTCCTGTGAGAATCCTTTGATTCAAAGAAGCCCTTATTTAAGTTTTGTTGGGGTTTGTGTCCTACTCAGAAAGGCGAGACGACACCGGCTCCCTGAAGATGGAATAAGATTCTCCCCGCCTAGTTCCCGTTCCGCTGGTGCGCCTAACATCGTCGGTGGGCGTGTGGAAGTGTATCTCAGATCTGTCTTTGGTGGATATGCTCAGATTTGGTCGTCGTCCGTCTTTTGTCTTTAGGTTGGATCCTTTCAATCTATACTATTCTTCATCAACTACGGTTGTTATTCTGCTATGCTGGTCCTATGGGTTCTTAGCATGACGACTTCCCAACTGTCTACTACAACAAGTTTTGGCTGACTCTGGCGAGGGAGGGACGATGACAGTGACGTGTCTTCGGCTAGCTTCAATGCTTCTAGTCGTCGCTAGGTGGTTAAGAGCAACTCCAACGGGGCGACCCATTTTGTTCGCTGGCGTCTGTTTGGGTCGGCGTGGACACAAAAGTGGGCCCAACGCGCCGACCTAAACGGACGCCCGTCCGCTTTTCGTCCGGCTTCCGGCCCATTCCCGGCCCATTTTTGAGCCAGATTTGTGTCGGCGTGGACACGAGATAGACATGCGCGTGCCTTCTCCCCTCGGGCCCGCTAGTCGGTGGCAGCCTCCACCATTTCCCTCAATCTTCCTCCATTTCCTCCCAAAAACCCTCTTGCCCGCGCGCGCTCGCGCCCCCCCCACCATGGACGATGACCTCGACGCCGCCGCCGACCTTGCCTCCCTTGCCTCATCCGGCATGATGACCGCCCCTCTGGCAAAGGCAAGCCTCACGCCCCCGCAAGACCGCCGCCGTGCCCAAGCCGAAGAAGACGCTGACACCCGAACAACGAGCAAGGGAGTCGGCCAAGAGGAAGGGTCGGAGGCACCGGCGGACGCGAGGGATGAAGCCATCGCGGCGGCCACCGTCACCGCCGCCGCACAGCAGGAGGTCACCAACGCCTGCGTCGCGGTGGCAACGAGGGAGGAGCTCTATATGCTAGGGTTAAACACTAGCCAGTACGGCCTCGTCAACACCGTCGTGGCCATAGCTAGCACCGGCTCATCCGCGTTCCCCCGGATGGTGCCGCCCGACCCACCCCGCGCATCGGCTTGCACCTCGATGCCCGACTTCCATGTCCACCAGCAAGGCTCCCGCCTCTCCGAGGAGTGCTCGCCCGAGGTGAGCGTGGTGGCGCCTTCCACGCCCGCGCCCATCAACCTCAACGCCACACCGGTGGCCGGTGGCTCGTCATCCGGAGGCGCGAGGAAACATGCGTGGCAGATGCCGGCCTCCGACGATGACTACATG
The DNA here is from genome assembly GCF_003073215.2 of Triticum urartu. Classification (NCBI taxonomy): domain Eukaryota; kingdom Viridiplantae; phylum Streptophyta; class Magnoliopsida; order Poales; family Poaceae; genus Triticum; species Triticum urartu. The sequence continues at coordinate 99,271,052 of NC_053024.1, forward strand.
CATAACATGATCTTTGAGGGTGGTGTGCCGGCCGCTGGCGGTGCTGTTGAGGCTGGCTACGATCCGGATGAGACACAAAGCCAGGACAGCCGAGGGGCGTTCACGCCGTCCACCTTTGATCAAGCTTAGGCGGCCTTCATGCATGATCAGGTCGGCCTTGACCTGGACGGCTTCCCACTCGACCACGAGTTTCTGGAGGACTATGGGCAAGAGGAAGAGGACGAGTGCGACATCAAAGGGGAGCCTTTGTTTGAGGACGAGCTCGCCAACCAAGCCGGCGGGGTGAAGCCGAAGCGCAAGAGCAAGCAGACCAAGGCATACAAGGCGGTCGAGGACAAGCTTCTTTGTGAGTGTTGGAGAGACATAGGGCAAGACCCCAAGACGGGCGCCGAACAAAAGGCATCAACCTTTTGGATTCGTGTCCACCATGAGTTCCATGAGCGCAAGAAGTTTTCTCCGTACCAAATAGTAAGCATGCACGGGTGGGTGTCCATTTCGAAGTGATGGAGGGTGATACAACAAGAGTGCAACAAGTTTTGTGCCACTCCTGAGAGCGTCAAGGCCCGCCCCGTGAGCGGCATCGGCATGCAAGACATGGTATGCTAGCAAGCCGCCCTCTTTTGTGTCATCCCGTTTATGCTTGCATGTTCATTTGCATACCATTTGACCAATATGCTTGCATGAAATGCATTTGTAGGCATTTCAAGCTTTGGAGGCATTCAAGGTCCAACACAATGGCAAGTGCTTCAACCTCTCCCATTGCTTTAGGGTCATCAAAGACGAGGCGAAGTTCAAGGCGCAATACGCCGCCCTCAAGTCGCATGGGAGGAAGCAAGCCGTGGAGGAGGTTGGGGACGGCGAGAATGCACGGTCGCAAGGGAAGACCAACTCGAAGAAGGAGGACAAGCGGGATGCGGCATCGCCCGCCTTGATCGCAAGCGTGAAGGGCATGATGAGCAAGAAGGACTCAAGGGAGGAGGAGCGTTGGCATTACAAAGAAGAGCAAATTAACGCCTTCATGGAGATCCAAAGGAGGAGGCTTGAGATGGACGCGGAGAAGCAAGCCAAGATGCTTGAGATGGAGGCGGAGAAGCAAGCCAAGATGCTAGGGATCGAGTCCGCCAATGCCAAGACCAAGGCGAAAGAAGTGGCTCTTGCGAGCATGCACTAGTAGAAAACAGGGCTTTGGTCCAGGCCGGGTCAGCCCATTAGTCCCGGTTCAGTCCAGAACCGGGACCAATGTGGGAATTGGTCCCGGTTCGTGAGCCCAGGGGGCCGGCCGGGCCACGTGGGCCATTGGTCCCGGTTCATCTGGACCTTTTGGTCCCGGTTGGTGGGATGAACCGGGACCAATGGGCTGAGCTCCTGGCCCACCACCATTGGTCCCGGTTGGTGGCTTGAACCGGGACCAAAGGCTCCCCTTTAGTCCTGGCTCATGTCACCAACCGGGACCAATGAGGTTCCTATATATAACCCTCGCTCGCGAGCAGAGCACCCCAGTGCTCTGTTTTTCTTTGGCCGAGGGGGAGAGGTCTTGGTGGTGCTCTAGCTCACCTCCTATGCACACAAGGTGTTCGATGGAATGCCCGAGCCACACTACTTAAGCTTTCTCCTCTCCAAGCTCGACCTCCAAGCTCCATTTTCCATAATATTTGTCTAGGTTTAGCGGTCCGTCACGCCCCGTCCCCGTCTTCACCGCTGTCGATCACCCGCGCCGAGCTCATCGCCGGCACCACCGTGGTGAGCCTCTTGTTCTTATCTTCTTTCTGAAAGGAAAAATATTCTTACTTGTATGTTTACATAGATACTTGTATTATTTTCTTACTTTTATTATTGCATCTTATATAGTGCAATGGTTTTGGTATCCGCCCCCGTCGGCCCTCGTCCTGTCTATGATTCGGATGTGGTATATATATTATCTTTATAACTATTGGTTCATTTATTGTTTATGAAAATTATGCCGACCAACGTGACATAGATTTTATTTATGTAGGATGTATGTGAATCGGAAATGCCAACCGACCCTATTGTCGAGAGGTTAAATTTAGTTGAAGAAGAAAACAATTTGTTGAAGGAAAAAATAAAAAAAATTGAGGAGGATAAGATGATATTGGAGTTGCATGTTGCGGATGTCCTCGATGATCACAAGATCAAGATGGATGCAATGCGCTTGAAGATTAGAAAGATTAGAAAATATGCCATTCATACCAAGGCTTGGTATCATTATGCCATTGGATCAATTGTTACCTTGGTTGCGATTATGATCGCATTTGTTTTCGCATTGAAATGTTTTACATAGTTTCAATGTATGGTTTAATTAATTAGATGCTCTGGAGAGCTATATGTTGTTAGATGAGAACTATGTATGCACTTTGGTTTTAATGTGATGATGAACTTCTATTAATTTGGACACTTAATTATATATAATGCACGCAAATGAACCGGCAATGGATGTACGGTGACAGACACACCCGCGAGTACATTAAGGGCGTGCATGAGTTTCTCGATGCGGCTGAGGCAAACAAGCAGAATGGTTTTATGTGTTGTCCATGCACTGAATGTGGGAATACGAGGTCTTACTCTAACCGGAAAATCCTTCACTCCCACCTGCTTTACAAGGGTTTCATGCCACACTATAATGTTTGGACGAGGCACGGAGAAATAGGGGTTATGATGGAAGATGGCGAAGAAGAAGAGTACGATGACAACTATGTGCCCCCTGAATACGGTGATGCTGCAACGGGGGGAGCTGGTGAAGATCAAGAGGAACCAGACGATGTGTCCAATGATGCTGCAACGGGTGAAGCTGCTGAAGATCAAGAGGAACCAGACGATGTTCCCGATGATGATGATCTCCGCCGGGTCATTGTCGATGCAAGGACGCAATGCGAAAGTCAAAAGGAGAAGCTGAAGTTTGATCACATGTTAGAGGATCACAAAAAAGGGTTATACCCCAATTGCGAAGATGGCAACACAAAGCTCGGTACCGTACTGGAATTGCTGTAGTGGAAGGCAAAGAATGCTGTGGCTGGCAAAGGATTTGAGAAGCTACTGAAAATATTGAAGAAGAAGCTTCCAAAGGATAACGAATTGCCCGACAGTACTGGAAAAGGCACTCTTGGAAGAGACTCAATAATATGTAGGGACGGATATTCTTGGTCTCAAGCAAACTACACAGTTCTACAGAACTCTATCTTGGTGACCCCGTATGTCGATGAACACAAGAACAGTCTGCGCTCCAAACACCCGGAGCAGTGCGACGACTGGATTACATGTGAACACATCAGGACTTTCAGCAGTTGGTTGGAAACACGTCTCAGAGGTGACAACACTGTTTGTGATGAGTTGTACTTGTTGTCCAGGGGACCATCTTTGACTGTATTGACTTACAAAGGATACGAGATAAATGGGAATACATTTTACACGATCGCCCAAGATCAAAAGAGCACCAACCAAAACAACGGTGTCCGCTTTGATGCAGCAACCGAGAGCGGAAAGGACACATATTATGGTTACATAGTGGACATATGGGAACTTGACTACGGACCTGATTTTAAGGTCCCTTTGTTTAAGTGCAAATGGGTCAATCTGTTAGGCGGCGGGGTACAGGTAGACCCACAGTACGGAATGACAACAGTGGATCTGAAAAATCTTGGATACACTGACGAACCGTTCGTCCTAGCCAATGATGTGGCACAGGTTATCTATGTGAAGGACATGTCTACCAAACCGAGAAAAATAAAAGATAAGGAAGCGAATACATCATACGATGAGCCAAAGCGCCACATAGTTCTTTCAGGAAAAAGGGACATCCTCGGAGTGGACGGCAAGACAGACATGTCTGAAGATTATGAAAAGTTTCATGAAATTCCTCCCTTCAATGTCAAGGCTAACCCAAGCATCCTAATAAACAATGAAGATTATCCATGGTTACGGCGCAATAAGCAAATGACACAAGCGAAGAAAAAGTGAAGACTTTCTCCCGCAACTATTATGATGATACCATGCCAACTTTGTAACACACGAACATGCTACCATTGTCCGTTTTGTACATGCACATGCTATGTGGGTGAAATTATGATACCATCCCAACTTTCAACTTTTTCAGAGTTCATTTGAAATGTTTTCATGTCTTATGGTTCGGCCCTCGTAATACCATGACCATTAGTCCCTGGCCCATGCCAACTTTCAACTTTCTAAACCTAATGGCACTAACATAAAGTTTATAATTTTGCTCCTCGCCCCTGGCCCATGACCATTAGTCCCGGTTTGTGCCACAAACCGGGACTAAAGGGTTGGTCCTCGTTGCGGGCAGAGTTTAGTCCCACCTCGCCAACCGAAGGGGGCTCACACCGGTTTATAAGCCCTTCCCTCTCTGCCTTGTTGAGCTCCTCTCAAAGTGAAAATAGATGCCCTAATAGAGAAAAGTTTAACCTAAATTCATAGTGAATTTCTCTGAAATTCATAGAAATTTACTAGGAATTTAGGTTGAATTTTCTCTATAAGCGCACCTATTCTCATTTTTTTAGTAAGTTAATCACAAACTTGTCATTCAAACAATTTTCAAAGAATTCAAATTTTAACTATTCAAATTTGAAAACTAATGGCACTAACAGAAAGTTTATAATTTTGCTAACCTAAAAGCAAACAGAATTAAAAATTAAAGCAAAAAACAAAAGAAAATAAATAATGCAAAAAACAAATAAAAAACAGGAAAAAAACTATTTTTATAGTAAAGTTAATCACAAAATAAAATAAATAAAGCAACAAAGAAAACAAAAAAACTAAAAAAGTGTTTTCAAATTTGAAAACTAATGGCACTAACAGAAAGTTTATAATTTTTCTAAAACTAAAAGCAAAAATAATAAAAAAATAAAGCAAAAAACAAAAGAAAATAAATAATGCAAAAAACAAAACAAAAAACTGGAAAAAATAGCAACAATAAGTATTTTGTTGTAAGTAGAAACAAAATAAAATAAATAAAGCAACAGAAAGTTTATAATTTTGCTGACCTAAAAGCAAAAAGAATTAAAAAAATTAAGCAAAAAACAAAAGAAAATAAATAATACAGAAAACAAAACAAAAAAACTAGAAAAAAAATAAAAATAGCAACAATAAGTATTTTGTTGTAAGTAGAAACAAAATAAAATAAATAAAGAAACAAAGAAAACAAAAAAACAAAAAAGTGCCACCTACTGGGCACCCACGGCCTGAATACGACTAGAAACCCTACCATGGGCCAGGATTCAGGCCCGCGGGAGGTCCAGTAGGCCCACAGGCACACATTGCACGGTTAGGCCCGAAAGCCTGCTTTAGAGAGGAGCTCGAGAGGGAAGGCGCACCGCACCTTATAAACAGGTGCGGCTCCCTCTCAACTAGCGAGGTGGGACTAAACATTTGGGCGCGGGGTAGCACAAGGCCTTTGGTCCCGGTTGGTGGCACCAACCGGGACCAAAGGCCTCTTTTCAGCAGCCCAAAGGGCGGGAAGCGGCGGCGATGGTCACGGTTGGTGCCACCAACCGGGACTAAAGCTTGGACTATATAACAAACACTTGTGAAAATTTTCAGTTTGCATCGCCAGTTCCCCCCTCCCCCACCGACGATGCCGTCAGGCTGCTCCACCTCGCCGTCTACGCCGCCGCCAACGTCATCGCCTCCACGAGCCCGCGCCGTCCTCATCGCCGGCATCCCCGAGCCCGCCGTCCTCGTCGTCCCCGTCGCTGCGTGCCTCCCCGAGCCCACCCCTCCTCGTCCCTGTCGCCGGCCGCGCGCCGTCCCGAGACCGCCGTCCCCGTCACCGCGTGTCGCCCCGAGCCCGCCGTCCTCGTCGCCGGACTCCTGCCATCGCCGCCCCCCTCGAAGTGAGCCCCCCCCCCTTTCCCATGGTCCCGATCGAGTGCGGCCCTTGCTCTCTGCCCCTGCTCCATGGTCGCCGCCGGCCCCGACGCATTGAAGAGTAGAAGGAGAGGAGAAGGAGAGGAGAGGAGAGGAGAAGGAGTGGAGCAGCAGCAAACTTTTCTGAAATTTCTGATTTTTTTTACAGATATGAACAGTGCATATAGAGGGTGTTTGATCAAATGCTAGATGGCTTTGGGCATTTTTAGGATTTATGATATTTTTTGTGGTGAGGTACTGATGCAAGACAAAGGTGATGGCAAAATTTCAGAATTTTTTGATTGGTTTAGAATAGGTTTTCAGCAAGGAATTTGAATCTGGTTCAAATTTCATTTGAATGAAATTTAAAAAATTTAAACTATGGATCAGAAGGTTTTTTGTGAAATGGAGTGTGGGTACTGTCATGAAGTTGGAGTAATTTTGGTGGTTGTAAAAGAGTTAGGAAAATTTAGAATGTGCTAAATATGTTAAAAATGTTTTTTTGTTCATACAAAGTTTTTATATATGACTATGGATATATGAGCAATGATGATCCATGGATGTATGCATTGATATATATGAGAAACGATGTTTCATAGAATATTTACCAAGTATATATGTATTTTTGTTCACAGCATTTTTTCCATTTATATATGTATGTGGCTATAGATGGATATATATGAGAGGTTTCCTAGTGTCAAACTATTGAAGAAATCCATGGCTTCATCATTAGCCGGAAGTAACCAGGGCATGACGAAGTCCTCCAAAGTTATTTTGGAATGGTGTCCCGGATAGGATAATTTGCCTTTTTGTATGAATTTCAGCAAAGGCCTTCCAAATAACAATATTTGGAAGGTTCTTGCTGAACTTTGTACCAAAAAGCGAATTATCCTATCTAGGACTCCGTTCCAAAATAACTTTGGAGAGCTTCGTACCATCATGCACCTGTTACTTTCGCCTAATGATGAAGACATGGTTTTGTTGAATCCTTTGACACTAGGCAACCTCCCGACCCCTTGGCGATCCTATCGAACATGAGAGGAAGAAGAGGATCGCCGAGGGGTCGAGGGTTCCAGGGTCGTCGAGGGTTTGAGGGGTCGAGGATCGCCGAGGGATCGAGAGAGGTTTCCTAGTGTCAAAGTATTGAAGAAATCCATGGCTTCATCATTAGCCGGAAGTAACCAGGGCATGACGAAGTCCTCCAAAGTTATTTTGGAATGGTGTCCCGGATAGGATAATTTGCCTTTTTGTATGAATTTCAGCAAAGGCCTTCCAAATAACGATATTTGGAAGGTTCTTGCTGAACTTTGTACCAAAAAGCGAGTTATCCTATCTAGGACTCCGTTCCAAAATAACTTTGGAGAGCTTCGTACCATCATGCACCTGTTACTTTCGCCTAATGATGAAGACATGGTTTTGTTGAATCCTTTGACACTAGGCAACCTCCCGACCCCTCGGCGATCCTCTCGAACATGAGAGGAAGAAGAGGATAAAAAAAGAAGAGGAAGAAGAAAAAAAAGAGGAGAAGAAAGAATAGAGGAGTTCTTCTCCTCTATTCTTTCTTCTCCTCTTTTTTTCTTCTTCTTCCTCTTTTTTTTATCGGGAACGAGGGTCGTCGAGGGACATAGATGTAGTGTCGTCGTTGTCGACATACCCCCTCCCGATAGCTTCAACACGTGTGGGGGGGGGGGTCAATATTACCCCCTCCTTGAAGCGTTCTCGAGGCCACCCCAAACCCTTGAAGCGTTGTCGAGGCCACCCCAAACCCTAGAGAAGCAGCGTCGAGGCCACTAATTAATATATATGATTCCTTACTATGATTAGGTAGCTAGTTCTACGTTTGCCACTAATATATCCATCTGTCATGTTTGAATAATAATTGCCATGTTGTAAATATTTGTAGAAACTATGGACACCGCCCGAGATGAAGCAAAAGAAGCGTTGTTGAGGGACATAATCGCAGAAGGAAGTGATGCCGTCTCGTTGTTTCTCAACGACACCGATGGTCTGGAAGGAGAGGGTGAAGAAGCTGGCTACGGTGACCTAATGCTGGTGCAAGAAGAAGAACATGAGGACGGCTCCGGTGACCCAATGTGCAAGAAGGAGACCGTGATGACGGCTCCGGTGACCGAACCGAGTCCGGCCAGGTATATATATTAGTTAAGCCTGTGCTGACTAGCTAATTGATGCATTCATTGTTTTGGTATGTACACATATTAATTAAGTCTTTGTTCTTTTTTCTAGCCCTCCGGATCGAGCACAACTTCGGTAAAGAGACGAGGCCCGAAGAAAAAGTTGAGCTCGGATGAAAGGTTTGAGATCATAGCAATCGCGCCCGACGGCCAACCGATTGAACCCATCCGAACAAAGAACGCATTTGTTGCTCAGTGCGGGGTTCTGGTTAGGGACAAGATCCTGATCAGCATCCAGCAATGGTTTAAGCTGGCTACAGAAGACCCTGAGGTGTCTTATGTCAATGATATGCAGAAAAATGATCTTTGGACTGAGCTGAAGTCAAATTTCACCCTACCGCCAGAGGATAATCCAGAGAACCCAGTTAAAGAGCAATTAATCAAGTCTTTTGCTCTTAAGAGGATGGCAGAACTATTCAGGAGGTGGAAGAAAGAGCTGAATAAGTTTGTCGAAAATAATGAGACACCAGAATTCGCCCTATAGTGAGTCGTATTACAATTCACTGGCCGTCGTTTTACAACGTCGTGACTGGGAAAAGAGTAGGAAGATTTTGGCGACAAACAAGCAAAATGCTGCGAAGAAGAAGCATCACCATCGCACGGGGTCAGGTGGCTACCTCGTAGCCCGGCCTAAGTGGGCCAAGACTGAGAATGATCTGATTGATAAAGGGATCGAACTAGAGACAATTAACTGGCCAGACCGTTGCCGGACTTGGTTCTTCGGGACTGGCGGAACCTTGGACCCTGTAACAGGGAAGTGCATTTGGACGAACGATCAACTAGAC